>NC_138188.1:154816686-155032998 GCF_964194105.1 Spermophilus citellus
TATAGGGGGAAGGCCACAGAGGACACAGGGAGAAGGAGAGAGAACTCAGGAGAAAACCACCCTGCTGGTGCTTTAGTTTTAGATTTTCAACCTCCAGAACTGTGGGGAAATAAAGATCTGTTGTTTCCGCCACCTGGTCTGTATGGTAAGGAGTAAACCAGGACCCAGCTAGCTTAGGTAACCTTCCCAATGGCACATAGCTCTCAAGCGGCCTCTCAGGGGCCCAGGTTAGATTTGTCTGATTTCAAAGCCCTTATGTTTAACCCCTTCCTTAACTTTGCAGGAAGGTAGCCAGGGAAACAGAATCCTAACACAATTTAGGTAAGAGCTAACACTCCATTTTAAGATGTTGTTAATAATGTGGAGGGGTATGGACCCATCCCGACTGTTGCAAAGTCTGTCCATGCAGGCTAGGGACTTCCACTGCTCCATGTTGGTCTTTGGGCCTCGAAATGGATTTCTCAAAGAAATTCACTAATCAGTACTTCCTAAACCTCTGTGCAAATTTCAGTCATGGGAGTCGCTTAGAAAAACAAGAGCTACCTTTCTGGGCCTAGCTAGGAGCAACTTGGGATAGGCTTCTGACATCTGTATTTTTGACAGATTCTTTGGGTGATTCTAATACATAGTTCCGTTTAGGAACCAATCAGGAGCCCTAGCACTGACAGGAAATGGTCTCCTGAGGGAAGATGATTTTCACATATGAAAGACCATTTATTTAAAAGACAAGTCCGCAGCCCAGCTTCCTAGTATTTCTGTCCTCCACGTGGCTGGTAGCACGTGGAAGGACATTTAGACCTCAAGTCAACTCCACCTGGCCTTTACTTAGAGCTTCCTGCCAGCTTGGGGGGGCACCCCTTTCATAGATCCACCAACACCAGTACCATGACCCATGCTTCCCACCTTCCAAGCAGCAAGCAAGTCTTTGAGGAAGGGTCTCCAGCTGCAGTCTAATGCAGTTTTCATGTGAAGAACCTCAGTGAAGGGAGAGGTTTCTCTGGCTACGAGCCTCATAAACACCATCGTTAGCTGGTAGGCCACAGCCCCCAGCTTCTGTAGTTCAGATCTCAGATTGGTCCATTATATACCTAGAATTCAGAACACTGACTTGTTGTTGGGGCATTGACAAAATAAACCTGTGGTAAGAGGATTCTGGTCTCTCAAGGTCCTTTTAGATGGGAAAGGGTCCCATCAGTTTCCAGTTACAGCCATGACAGATGTTATGGTTTGGATATGTAATGTCCCCCAAAAGCTCATATGTCAAAGTCTTAATGCAGTAGTGTTCCCAGGTGGGGCTTTTGGAGATGACTGGATTCTAAGGGTTCTAACCTCAGCAATGGATTAGTCCATCGATGATTCATAGCTTAATGGGCTATTGGGAGGTGATGGAAACCTTAGGAGGCAGAGTCTAGTTGGAGAAAGCAGATCAGTGGGGATGAGTCCTCGAAGGGGTATATTTTGTCCCTGACCCCTTCCTTTCTCTCTCTTTTTCCACCTCTTGGCTGTCATGAGGTAAGAAGCTCCGCTCCACCACACTCTTTTGCCATTACATGCTGCCTTACCACAGGCTCAAAAACAACGGAACGAGGTCATCATGGAAGAAAACCTCTGAAACCATGAGCAAAAAATACATCTTCCCTTCTTTGTTTTCCTCCCATATTTTGTCATGGCAATAGGAAGATGAATAACAGTGAGTGAATACCAGGAAGTGAGAAATTACTAGGGCCATCTTGGAGGCTGGATACAATTAGATGGAGACAAGGTAGGTGAAAGTGTTGGCCATTCAGCAAGATAAACATTAAAGGGCTAATGGTGGGGAAGGCTGCATATGATGACCAGAGGCTGTGCTGTGTGGAGAATGGTCCTTGCCCAGCTGTGATGTACCTTCTCCATTTGAATAACCATTTGTGGCTGAGTTCTACGTGCCTCCCTTCAGAAGTCTTAGAATTTAGGAGACCAGCTGTCACTTTGGGTCTTTGACAGAACCAACCAAACATTGCAGAGGACACACAAAGTATCTACCTTGCATCTGGTTACCAAAAAACATCCCTAAAAAAGAGCCTAGCCCCAAGCAGACCAAATTTCCCAGGCATGAGGGCACAAGGAAATATCTTTTGTGCATTTTCTGGTAACATCAATGCCAACTTTCTCACCAGCTAACCCTGTTTCACCTCACTCCAGGGGAACCTGGAGCAAAGAGCTTTTTCTGTTCATTTATACTTGTTTGCTTCTTGAATGTCTCACATGTGTCCCAATTTACAGAAATTGCCCTGAAACAATACCAAGTACTGCATAAACCCCATCAGCCTCTAGTAGATTGAAGAGTGGACTCTAATACTTCCAGTGGGGATTAAATTATGCTCCCCCAGGACCTCAGAAAAAATATGACCTTATTTGGAAATGTTCATTGTGAATGTAATTAGTTAAGATGAGGTCGTACTGATGTAGGATGTGCCCCCCTATTCCAGTGTGACTGGTGGCCACATGAAGATGGAGCAGAGATTGAGTGATGAGGTCACAAGCCAAGGAATGCCTGAGGTCATCAAGATCTGAGAGGCAAGAAAGGATCCTTCTACAGAGACTCCAAGGAGATCCTGCCTCTGCTGACCTTGATTCCAGACCCCTTACTTCCAGAGCTGTGAGACAATACATTTGTGTTGCTTTAAATCTACTAACTTACAGTACTTTATTATGGCAGCTCTGGAAAACTAACACATTATCATCATGATTAAAGGACATCTTTCCATTCCAAGGACATTCAATGAAGTGACGAAGACTTTCCTGACTGTTAATATCCATTTTTCTATTTTCTGCTGCTCCTGTGATTACTACCAATTACTACCATTATTACACTGAAATAGTGTTTATCATTCTGGGAAATAAAATTATTTTAACTCCTAATCTGGATGTTCACACCAATAATGCATAATAACTGCTTAAGAGAAACATTTCAAAGTCTACGTAGATAAAAACAATAACATGATATCTTGAGGAAGTGGAGCACGTGTGGAAGCTAAGGCTCTTCAAGGGAATTATGTTTATTCATTAGGGAACCAAGCTGGGGGCAGCAGATGAAGGGTCACAGATACAGCTTTAAATCATGGAAACAGACTCTTTCACTAGTTAGTCTCTCCCCTCATGTGACTGATCACATCTTTTACTCCCTTTAAAATTAAAGTATGGCTGGGCATGGTGGTGCAACCCCTGTGATCCCAGAGGCTTAGGAGGCTGAGACAGGAGAATCTCGAGTTCAAAGCCAGCCTTAGCAACTGCAAGGCACGGGGCAATTCAGTGAGACCCTGTCTCTAAATAAAATATGAAATAGGGCTGGGGATGTGGCTCAATAGTCAAATATGCCTGAGTTCAATCCCCAGTACCAAAAAAAAAAATTGAAATATGGAGGGGGAAATAAATTATAAGTTATGATTTCATTCACAATCCAAAGTGTAGCGGTAAATATATGCATACGTGTTTGACTTATGTCTTCAGGTTTCTATTCCAACCATAGATTGGAATAATGTTCTCTGCTAATTGGACCAGTGGTATCATAATTTTGGGTTAACTGAAAATAAACAAATAGATGACATATGACATCCAAAAATCAAAGAGAATGGTATGAATGGTTGCTTTTTTTTCCATGCAGCCAATGGTGCTTTACTTTATCATTATTTTTTAATATAAGGAGTGTTACGTTAACAGATGGGGTGATCTCACCCCCACCCCACCCCCATCCCAGGGTACACTAGGGTATGCTTGTCAATATCTGGAAACAGCGTTAGTTGTCAAAAGTTGAGAGAGTGTGCTCCCAGTTGTAATGCAGCACAGCCCCCCCCCTAGCAAAGATGGTCAGCCCCAAATGTCAACAGTGCCGGCGTCAGAGACGCTGCCTAGAGACTCTGGCTCCTGGATGTGCCCAGAGGAATAGGATCAGATCCTCTTCCCTTTTTTCAGAACCGGTCGACAATGAGGTTGTACAGACATCCTTGAACTCCAAACAGACTCCAAAGACCGCAGTGAAATTTGAGGTCAGAGAGAGTGCTAGGAACTGAGAAGAGAAAAAACCCCAAAACTAAAATTTGGGCCCAGAATTGTTGTTACCTCTGTTGTCCCTGGAAATCTGGAAGACACAAAACTCAGCAGAAGAGTTACTTTAAAGAATTGCTCCAGCTTTCTAAATTAACAAACTGCAAGTTCTCTGGGGTGCTTTCCAGCTGTGGAAAGGGAGCTACTGCTGTCATGCCTTGAGGACACCAGAGGGCGCTCAAGAAAGGAAGAGGCGACCCTGTGGCCACCTAGGTATTCCTGCGTGTGTCTCTGGACCACAGGGAAGAAGATACTCAGCCAATTACCCTTGCATCTCAGCCCCCTCATTAACCAACACTGGTTCCTCCCATTCTTCTGCTCACAGTGGCTCATCAAAGCTCCCCAACACTGTAGCTAAATAAAGCTTTGCCACAAGGAGACTGGCTGGTTGAATCTTGGATGCTTTCATTTCTCAGCCGGTTGGGGCTGGAGAGGGAGATGCTGAAGGAGTGAGGCTGCTGTGGTCGCTCCAGGCAAGGCCTAGGATGGTTGCCTTGGGCAGTGAGGTTAATGATGCGGTTATGGAAAGATGGTTGGACTACGAGGCAGTTTCCAAAAGGCTCAGTTTTATTGTAACGGCCTAATTAGATGTCAGTCAGAGGCTCATCTTCAGATGTAGGTGATCGAAGCACATTTTAATTTCCTAGGGCTGTGGCAACAAGGCACCGCAAACTGGCTGGCTTAAACAACAGAAAATCATTGTCTCACTGTTCTGGAGGCTGGAAATCTGAGACAGATATTGGCAGGGTTGGTTCCATCTGAGGGCTGTGAGGAAGAATCTGCTCCAACCCTCCCTCCTGGCTTCTGGTGGTTGCTGGCAAAATGGTGCTTCTTGGCTTGCAGATGCATCACCCCCAATCTCTGCCTGCATCTTCACAGGGCGTTCTCCCTGTGTGCACATCTCTGTGTTTAAATCTCCCCTTTTTATAAGGACACCAGTCATATTGGATTAGTGTCCACCAGGACGACTTCATCTCAACACCATATTCCCAAAGACCCTTTTCCCAAATAAGTCACAATCACAGGTACTGGGACTTAGGACTTTTCTATTTTGAAGGGAATGCAATTCAACCCTCATCAAATGACTTCTAACATATCTCTGGCTTCTTGACATTACAGCTATGGGATCCTGAGGACAAGTCTACCTCATGGTGCATCCAGCAAACACCTCCCAGGAGGAAGGGATGGTTGTTCAGCCAGAGAAAACTGATTCCAGCTTTGGGGACTGGAAGGTTCAAGCTGATTGGTGATGATGCTTTCCAAAGGGCTGTTACCACTGCTTCCTGCCACCCTCAGTGTTTTGGAATCATTTGGTTCCAGTTGGAATAAATGGAAAACGTGTTTAACTTAAAAAGCCAAGCATACAATGCTATCGTATTGCACAAGCAAACTTGCAGCAGAGCGGGAGGCAACTACTGTTTCAAGATGATTTAAGAATCCGATCCAGTGTCTGGCTGCGCAACTGCATGCTTTGAAAGGCACCTCACAGATGGGTTTCATAATTGAGAAATGCATTTGTTCTTTGTTGGCATATAAAAATAATGTGATTCAAAGCTTGGAGTCCGATGCCTTCCTGGAATGATTTGTCTCCATCTCGCGCACACATATTAGTATGTTTTCACAGAAATGGCATGCAGAGGGGGGAAGGTGGGATTGTTACTGCGTGCGTCTGGGAAGAGTGCATATCACAAGGAAAAAGTCAAAGGAGTTCGCAAGTAGACACTGAAGAAGAAAAATGATACCCCAGACCAGCATCACTCAGGTCTGACTGTGTGTATGGAAAAGCAGCTACAGGGAACTAAAAGCACAGAGTGTTATTAGAACCAAGCCCCTCACAGAAACTGGGACTCTCGGGGCTTAACAAAGCACAAGGCACATCAACGTTCTGAGAAGGACACTGCAGAGCAGCCGTGCCCAATAATTATCCCCTACTTAGCGTTTCAGTACCCAAAAAGCTTAACAGAATATTCCAGTATCATCTCTAACTACCAGTGAAAACAAGTGACTTATTTTAAAAGGGAAAAACAAAGCTTTCCTACGTAGCACATGACTAGAAATCTCAATTCCTCCCTGGAAAATGGGACAGCCCCAAGGGCCTCTAACCCTGATCCTGTCCTCTGGGTGGTTTTGGATACCAGAACATGGTTTTTCAATATTCCCAAGATTCTTGACTTTTTCTCCCCAGAACTAAGAGGAGTCCTGTCTGATGTTTTCTTTCTTGAAAGATCTCAATATCAGAAGGCACTGAGAATATTTTTCAGGAGGGAGAAGCATGGTTCTTTCTGGTTTTCATACACCATCGTAAGGTCTGAGCAAGTACATTAAATCTAGGATACCACGGATCCCCCATGGGCTCTGCAGGAGCCCTTCCAGCTGCTTGGTTAAGCCCTGATTCCTGACTCAGTGGAATACAGAGAGGGCCAAACAGACACTTGCAGTGGTCTTCAGCAGAGGTTCTCCGACTCCAGTGAGCCTCCAGAGGGCCTGATTCAGTAGGTCTGGGTTGAGGCCCAAGAAGTTGCTGTTCTGACAAGTTTTCAGGTGATGCGGCTGCTGCTGGCTGGGGACAGCACTCGGAGACCCTCTGGACTCCAAGAATATGGAGGACGTGCAACAGAGCAGGGGTTAAGTAGGTCCCAAGCACCTCCCACTGGAGGTCTCATGAGTTGTCAAGCCAGCTCTAAGACTGACCAGACCAAGTGGACCCTCTTTCTCCTGGAAGCAAGGCTATTGTGCAGGCATGCAGGCCAAGGACCCAATGGCAGGCCACTTCATGGCCTAAAAACAGACAGCTGCCACCCCTGGAGGATGGTGAGCTGATTTCACTTCTGTTCAGGAGAACTGCACCACCGGTAAGTGGGGTAAGGGTCTGAAGGGTGCTGGGGGGGATAGGAATGTCACCTACTAAATCAGCACACCACTGCAGGCTGAGCAGTTGGGAACATGGAGAGCATAGACCACCATCCTCTCCTGGAAAAACGATTTCCAACTATTGTTTGAGTGACGAACTTATTCAAGTTGTGAAAACCATAGAGGAGAGTGTCTCTGGCTGAAATGGGAGAGGGCAGGGAGAAGGAAGCCCTGGGCATCTCTCCTGCATGCCTCTCTGTGACCCCCAGCACTCCTGCAGGACCGCCATAGAACCTCAGAGTTACTTTCTCACTGGTAAAAATGGGCGTGATGAAAGTGACAGCACTCGCTCACAGGGATGTCGAGAAGATTCAATTAATTGATATATTTAAGGCACTTAGAAAAGACTTTGCGGGCTGGGGATATGGCTCAAGCGGTAGCACGCTCGCCTGGCATGCGCGCGCGCTGGGTTCGATCCTCAGCACCACATAAAGATTAAAAAAATAAAGATGTTGTGTCCACCGAAAACTAAAAAATAAATAAAAAAAAAATAAAAAAAAAGACTTTGCCATATGAGCATATAGTGTCTAATGTGTTATCACAGGAGATTTTTTATACTTGCACATTAAACTCTCATCAAATATTTGATTTTTATTGTTAAAGGTTAGGGCTGAGAAAACATTAGAAGCTAGCTGCTTAGATGCCTAAATCCCCCAATTTTCCATCTCAAATCTTTTTTAAGATGTTAAACTATCAGGCAATACCTTCAAGAGCATCAATTCTTAAATTTTTTTTTTAAATGATGAGAGCCCAAATAAAGAGTGGCAAACAGGGGTGGGCCCCATGGGGGACTCCTGATCTCTACTTTCCTTCTTCTCCCACCTCTTTCCCATATTGGCGCTAAAGCTGAGAGCATGTAGGAGGAAGGAAGGGCATGCTTCCTAAGCCATGCTCATTAGAACAAAGCCAATAGTGGGGGCCATTTAATGAACACATACTATGTGCTCTGGGCTGTGATATCCTCTCCTAGCTTGGATTTCCCAGGAGACTCAGGGACAAAAGTTCTGTGCAAGTGGAAGATAAGCTCCCAGGAGAAATGGGTAAGGGAGTGAAGAAGTGAGAGAAGGGTGGGAACCAAGGGAAGGTGTGCTCTTAGGCAATCACTCAGAGGGACTTTCCACGGATCCTGCAGGGGACTGGAGTGTGTCAGATAGAGTTAGGGAAGCTGGACTTTTCCCACGACACACCGTTGGTTAGAAGATGAGAACCTCCTAGGGAATACAAATTGACAGGCACTCCCTGCTTTACATCTTTGAGCTGAGAAGTGCTCTAGCAGCCCAAGGGAGGCCGCAGGTGTTGGCTATTTCTAAAGTAAAACAAACTTCACATAAAAGAGAGGGAAAAAATGACAAAAAGCAATCTGAAGAAGAAAGGGCTAGAAGGTCCAGTCTTTCCACCTGAGTGTGACTCTGTTCCCAAAGACAAGCAGATGGAGGGTCATGGTCACGGCCACCACCGACCTACTGTCAACAAGCAGCCGCAGAGGCAACGTGATCTATGGTGGAGGGTCCTCCCTGCAGTTAGATGCCAATCTTCCCCCTCCGTTGACTGTAATGATCACCGCCACTATGACCATGTGGATGCAGAGTGACATATGCAGGGACATGGGGGTTGCCCAGTGAATCGTGGGATCAGAACGGGGCTGATGGTGTGTGTAGGTCTGGTTGGGAAGGGGCAGAGTCCAGGGGAGCCCAGCTGAGGCCGAAAGGCTCAGCATCACTGCAGACTGAGGCAGACGGTCTGGGACATGACTCTGCAGACGAAGCAGTCAGCAGCAAGAGCCCAGGAGAGCCTCACAGAAAGACCCAGATCTTGCTGGAGGGCTGTTGTGGCCCCAGGTTTTGTGTGTACCCATCTTTTTTTTTTTTTTTTTTTTTTACTACTGGGTCAATTCTATTTCCCTTTAAAAAAAACAAACATATCATTATTTAGGCATAATTTACATGCCATAAATTTCACTTGTTTAAAGTATACAATTCAGTGGTTTCAGTATATTGACAGAGTTGTGCGATAATCATCACAATTTATGTTCAGAATATTTTCATCACCTCAAAAAGAAACCACCTCTCACTCATTAGCAGTTGTTCTTCATTCCCTTTTCCTGCCAGTGCCCAGCAACCACTCGTTTATTTTCTCTTTCTATAGATTTTCTAGAAGTATCTGGACATCTCAAGTAAACCGAATCATCCAAAGTCTGATCTTTTGCAACTGTTGTCTTACACTTATCATGCTTTCAAGGTTTATCCATGTACAGCATGTATCAGCACTAATCCCTTTTTATTGCCAAATACTGTTTCAACTATTGATGACGGTTGCCCCTTATCAGCAACACTGCTTTGCATGGTTCCAGTTACACAAGGTTAACTGAAATCTGAAAATACTAAATGGAAATATCCAGAAATAAATAATTCATAAGTTTTAAATTGTGTGCCGCTCTGAGTAGTGTGATGAAATCTTGCACTGTCCCACCCCAGGATTCCGTTGATCATTCCTTTTCCCATTGTATCCATGCTATATATACTACCCACCCCTTAGTCATTTAGAAGCCATCTTGGTTATTGGAATGATAATAGTCAAGGAATCATAGTGCTTCAAGTAGGCCTTAGGTGACAGCCAAATTCTTCATCAGAATGCCTGCACCTCCTTGATCACAGCACATAGGCATTGTGTCTCAAATCACAAGAAGGGTGAGTATGATTCAAAAGGATATTTTGAGAAAGATACACATCCATATAACTTTTATGAAAGAATATTAAAATTGTTCTATTTTATTATTATTTATTGTCTGTCTCATTTTATATTGACTTTATGAATTGTTTAATCATAATCATGCATAAAAAGAGGTATAGGGTTGGTACTATCTGAGATTTTAGGCAACCACCAGGGGTCTTGGAACATACATTTTATGGATGAGAGCATACCACTGTACCACTTTTTTAATCCACTAATCAATTGGTGGACTCTCGGGTTCTTTCTATTTTTATGAATAAGGCTGCTATGAACATTCATATCAGTTTTTGTTTGGACATCTGTTTTCATTCTAAATATATATATATCAAGGAATGGAGTTACTGGGTTATATAGAATCGTTATTTGTAAGCTTTTTCCAAAGTAGGTACACCATTTTACCATCCTAGCGGGGGTGAGGGGTTATCTCCTTGTGGCTTTGACTTGCTTTCTCCAGTGGCGAAGAATGTTGGACATCTTTTCATGTGCTTATTGACCCTTTATCAATATTCTTTAGATAAATGTCTATTCAAATCCTTTGTCCATTTCTTAATTGGGTTATTTTTTCTTTTTATTAGTGAACTCTAAGAGTTTTTTATATATGCTGTATACCCATTTCTTAGCTGATATACTTTGCAAACATTTTCTCCTCTTCTGTGAATTGTGTTTTCGCTTTCTTAATGACATCATTGTAAATACCAAAACTTCAGATTTGGTGTAGTTCAATTTATCTACTTTTTCCTTCAGTTGGTTGTGCTTTGGCTCTCATGTCTAAGAGATTATTGCCTCATTCAAGGCCATAAAGAGTCATGCCTATGTGGGTGTTTTTTTTTTTTTAATTCTACAAGTTTTATAGTTGAGCTCTCCTATTTAGCTTTCTAATATAGTTTGAATTAAATTTTGCACATGGTGTGGTGGTGGTCCTATTTCCTTCTTTTGCTTGTGGGCACTGTCCCGCGCTGTGCAGCTGTCTGGATGACATAACAGGGTGAGCTTGGTGCTCCTGACTGCCTCTGCTAAACTAGACGTTAACCACTGGGTGCTTACAGACCCAAAACTCTCAGTCACTATTTTACACATCTTGTATTAGAAAACATAAAACTTAAATTGACATCATTACCATCTGGCAAAAGAAAATCAGTTAAGGTCAACTAATTCACCCAGTGGTATTTCGTTTTGGAATCTTCCAGTTATTCTTTGTTATTATTTCAAAATGCATTTGAAGTCTCCCTCTTCCTGGGTCTCTGGGGCCTGTTTAGCAGGGGAAGAATCTATACAAAGCCATACAAAGACGTTGAAAATGAAAAGCAAATCAGTTTTCCTGGTCTGCACAATGACCGTCCCCAGACCTGTTCAAATGGCTTTACCTCAAACGGCCGTCAGCCTGAGGGACAGCACTGCTGGGTGGTTTGGCTTCCTATGAAGTAGCCTTCTGGTCCTTGTTGCCACCCTCTTCTGGGGCATTGCCAGGCCAGATTGTCACCTAGGACTTCACTCCCTAGACCTCATCCTTTCTCTTTACTTTTTCAATGGAGTCCATGGACTCAAACTGAAATGAACATTTACAACGTTCCCCTGGACTTGAGAGGACTAAAAAGAATCCCCTTAGCTCTTGCTTTGTTAAAATTAGGTTTATATATCTGAAACCAAGGACTCACCAAAAAAAGTGGCTTGAACAAGACCTGAGTTTGTTTCTCAAGTGCCCAGGCCTGGCAGGATGGCCCTGCTCTTCGGATCATGGGAAGGTGGAGGAGGTATATTGCTTCTTTAACACAACTGCTTATCATGGCAGGTTTCCAGCCATTACATCTGCATTCCAGTCAATAGGCATAAAGAAGAGCAAAGAAAGGAATGACCCTTCCCTTTAAAGACACTTTCTGGAAGTGATACTACACTTTTGCATTTAGCCTCTGCCTAGAACTCAGTCTCAAGACCACACTTAACTGTGAGCAAGCCTGGGAAATGCAGTGATGTTATTCCAGGTGGGCCTGTGCCCAGCTATAAATCAGGGTCTCCATTGCACAGTAAGCAAGACTGGAACTGATGGGGTGGCAGTGGATATAGATCTTTGCCAGAACCTGAGGGCATTCTGTCCCAAGAGTCAAGGGACCTGCTTCCAATTAATTTTCCTTTCTTTTTATATCTTTTAAAAAATTTGTTTACTTATAATAGATAAAATTCCATGTTTATTATATACAGCATGATGTTTTGAAGCAAGCAGATATTGTGGGATGGTTAAACCTAGCTAATTAGTAAATGCATTACATCACATAGTGTGTACGTGTGTGTGGGTATTTCTACCCTGCACATTTCAAGAATACATTTTGTCATCATTAACTGTAGTCTCCATACTGTGCAGTAGGTCTCTTGAGCTTATTTTTCCTATCTGACCATGTTCCTATACCCTCTCGCTGGCATCTCCCCATCCCCCTCCCTGTTAACCACCTACACTCTGAGATGACCTGTGAGATTCCACATGAGGGCCGTCACCCAGGATTGGCCTCGGGTTTCAATTCTGTGAGTGATTTGTCAGTGCAGTAGGCAGCCGGCTAGGACAGTGCACGCAGACGCTGTCTCGTTCAGCCGAACCTTCCTTCTTTCTGCATTTTTGCTGAACACACTTGGATTTAGTACACGGAGGGAGAACAGAGTTCCAGACACTGAAGGAAACAAAATCCCCAAGGGGCTCAGAGTGTGGGCATTTTGCTACTTGAAATACGGTTGTACCCTTTCCACTTTCAAAGGAAGATGTGGACATTGTTTTCCAGAACAATTGCACTGTCCAAACTAAGGGACCCACAAAAGTGTCAATTCAACGCATGTTGGCTTTTTTTTTTAACTAATTGTAACAAGTGGTTGCTATGAACATGCAGGCTTCCTGAGGCTGCCCTTCCAGTGACCCATACCCTGACCTGGACAGACCACCTTCTGTCCAAGAGAGGAAAAGTTTTGTTCCTAGGTCAGATGAAGCCCTGGCTTACCCCTGGTAACCAGCAGGATTAATCAGACACCAGTAAAACAGCTGACAGAAACACTAAACCAGCTCACAATAAGCACACACACCATGCAACATTTGTCTGAGGGTCTTATCTCTTTCTGTTCTTTGCACTAAGATGCAATACCTGCTTCACTATGTCTGGGTCTCTCCACTTCTTAAAGGGAGCCACTTGCAAGCCAGGAAGCTGCCCATTTTTAGAATCAATATGGTAATCACCCAACCAGGTAGAAAACGCAATGCCAGGGACAGAATTTGCAGTGGGCTTTGTAGAGTATCAAGTTGCTTCCTGGTCTCCAGAATTTGTCACCCAGTACACTACCAAACTGAGACCAGTATGATGGCCCTGGTGGTTCAAGATGAACTCATGTTTTCAAATGAGGTCTTTCAAAAGCAAAATCTTCCCAACATGCAAAAAGTAACCACTAAACATGAACAGGTTTGAATGCAGAGACAGAGAGAAAGGAAAACACAATTTCAGAGCATTTTGCAGGGAGGGACCCCTAGAAGGAGTCCCTGGGAAATGCAGTGGGTGCCACAGCCTTGCAGCGTGTAGGTCTGAGAACTAAACTTTCCAGTGAAAGCTCCTTTGCCTCACTACCTGCAGAGAGCGACACTCTTGCAATCGTGGTTTGGGTCCAATTTAATGTTTTATTTTATTCCATTCTCTAGGGCAAAGCAGAAAACAAATAAAACCACATTGGTGTTCACAGCTTTGTATCAAATGCACTGTAATTCAAAGTGATTTCCTTCCAAATTTATTTTGAAATGTTTGAGAAGAAAAGTAAGCTTAGATTATTTCTGGTCCTAAATACAGAGATTTCAAGTATTGTTAGGGAACCCACAGGGCAGCATGGAAGAATAAGGTGACATTAAACACAGGGTGGCTAAGAAGGGATGAAAATGCCACCCACCGGCAGCTACAAGCTGGGGAGGGGAGAAACAGCAAGACCCCGCCCAGTTGAGATGGAAAGAGGAGATCTAGGGAACCGCGTCTATAGGGAGGAAAAGATTTAGGGAATTTAAATCTGATGCTAACAGAATTTTTATTAGGGAATAAAATTTTTTTAAAAAATCCTGATACGTGCTACAGACCAAGTGTTTCAAAGCAAGACAAAGTTTATTTCCAACTGCCTTCTGGAGGCGCTCCCCCAGGACACGACACCCACGCTATTAATCTTGACTTAGTGAATGAACGTATTATACGGATTTCAATCCAGACCCTTCCAGCCTTAAAGAGCTCTGAAGAGCCCGGATAAAGTGGCCCGTTTTCACTTTGGCGATTCCACAGGGGTGACTCCCTTTAATTCCCCTTTCATCTCTCTGGGAGGACGAGAAACTCTAAGAGCAAACAGGTTTCCCTTTCTGATTCCTGGCGAGAAGGCTTCTGTTGCTTTCTTGCTGCTGCGAGACTAAAGGTGGGTGACCTCTCTTCATCTGTTACCTTGGAAGCCTTGGAGAAGCAGAAGTAAGTCTGAAATAATAGGCGCTCGGTACCCTCCTCTCTTCTCTGGGGAAAGTGATTGCTTTCCAAATACCAGTTTGTTTTTTGATTTTCCACGGTCCAGCCCTGTATTTAGCACAGAAAGGCACTTCAGAAGCTGCGACACTGGTGATAACCCCAATCCACACAAGGACAAAGCAGAGGCCATGTCTGTTTTGTTCCGTCAGGCAAATTATGATCAAAGTTTTCTGCCAACACCACTTTTTTCTTTTTTTTTTTTTTTTTTTTCCAGATTGTTTATTGGGACACCAGTCTGTTTACTGAGATTCTGGGATGCAATTAAATTTTCTGGGTTAGGAAAAAGAGAGAAAAAGAGGGAGAGAGATTTTTATGAAGATGTAAACTGCTTCAAATGGAAACACAACCCCCATTGTGGGAAAAAAGAAAAAGAAAAAAAGAACACTGAGAAAAATTATACAAGATTATCCAGGCTAAGGGAAGGATTTTGTGCCTCCTGTGCCCCTTGCAAGGGATCCAAGAAGAAAAAGGACACCAGGAACTCTCTGACAGCAAGTGACTAAGCCAGAGTACAGGGAGGGCAGGCAGTCTCCACTGGGTTTGGTCCAACTGGTCCTGGAATGATGGCCACCCCGGGCAGTGATTCACCAACACTCATTAGATCTCCAGGGATTACAGAGCACAAGGAGGGCAGTGGCTCTGATTTATCACATTTTTACATAAAGTAAGAATAGAGGACCCAGGACAGTATTGTTTATCCTAAGGGGTTATCAAAAGATATCATCTTGTTAAAGGAAAACCAAAAAAATCGGCAGGCAATTTGAACAGTGTGTTAATTGATGCCATGTGTTTTCGTCTTTCCGATGTCCAAATCTTGGAATAGGCTCAGAAAGCTAGAATGGGGAGGCTTAAATGGTCTTAGTGAATACAGTGACATTTCACCGGTCTCAATTTGATCTGTATTAACAGTTGTTACATTTTTGTAAGAAGATTGTGGAAGCAGGGGGAAATGAGAATAATCTTGCATATTGAGTTTTAGAAAAGAAACTCTTAGGGGCCATTTCAGACTGGGCAAGGTAGACCACATGCTTAGCATTTGAGAGGCCCTAGGTTCAACCCCCAGCCCAAAAGGGGAAAAAAAAAAAGGAAACTTTTAAACTTAACATTTTTTTTTTACAAAAATAATATAAAATGACAGCTGAATCATTAAAATATTAAACACATGATGGACAAAAATTAAAACAAGTTCATTTCAATCAAAAAAGGGAAAAAATATTGACACTACTGCTTCTTGGTCTGGGGGCGGGCACTTCATAACATGTAAACCTTTTATTCAAATAAAGAAATTGGTCAAAATTTTGGACCTCCTTTGTGCAAAATATGTAGAATACGCAACAAAGCAATTTAGCTTTTGCCAGATTTTGTTCATCTCTGAAAGTTTTATTTTTTGATGCAAATGAATTGGATATCTAATATGCTCCCTTCTGCCCTCCAAAAATATCTGTGAATTAAATGATGTAAACAGTTTCCTCCAAAGCAGAAGCGTTGCTAACAAATAGTCACCTATGCATTACCAGAAGGAGCCTGCCCTGTGAATTTTTGCAATGAGCAGCAAACAGAGCCCTCTCTGGCCTGAATCTGGCAGCACCCCTTCCCAGAGCTTGATGATGGGCTAGAAACCAACGCATCCGCATGGGACCAAGAGGTCTCTTAAGTTACAGCCTTTTGTATTTACACTTTTGAAATATCTATTGTGATGCAAATCTTGATTTTCAATCAAAATTAGCTAGGAAAAAAATCTTTCTCTGGAAACTGTTGCAGGATGCAAGTAAACTTAAATCCAAATTTTCTTGTTTCTGAGTTGCTATGAAGCCATAAATTAATGCTTTTAAACACAGACACTGTTTACCAATGCTGATGGAAAATGCAGCTATGTTTACTAGCACTTTTAATTAACCTCAGTTTTAGTCCCAAAAGGCACTAAAGTGTATGCATTATAAATTACCACAGCTTTTCTCCCAAAATTTGGGTGTCAGAAAAGATAGTATATAAGAGCTTTTTAGCTTTTGCCGGCTATTCAAAATGACATCCATCCGTTGTCGGAGTTCTCCCTTCTCAGCCTGGATCCTTTGGGTAAGTCCAGATGAATAAGGCTTTCCATTTGTGTTCCATTTGATTGATTTTTTAATCACATTTTTGAGGGTTTTTTTTTGGGGGGAGGGGGTATGGACTCAATGCCTTTATTTGTTTTTATGTGGTGCTAGGATCGAATCCAGTGCCTCACACTTGCCAGGCAAGTGCTTTACCACTGAGCTCCAGCCCCTGTTTCATTTGATTTTAAAGCTGAAATTTAAGTTATCAGGTCCTCTTGGAAGATCTTTAGGCTAGAGACTCCAGCAGGTTGAAGGTTTGTGCAAGTGCGCGGGGGGGGGGGGGGGGGGGGGAGTAAGGGAGGGGGGAGAGGAAGAGAAAGAGGAAGAGAGAGAGAGAGAAAGACACACACACACACACACACACACACACACACACACACTGGGGGGGGGGGGGGACTGTGTCTTGACTGTACCCTTCAAGATGGACTTGGGAAAGAGTTTTTCTCCTGCCAAAATACACACACAGCCTGGGATTAAAAGGGCTGAAACCTACCAGCAAGTTCTTAACGCCCTCCCACAATCATTAGACCAAATCCACATCATTCTAGATTCATTTTTCCCTTATTCATCTGTCCAACTAATTCCTCCTACATTCACTGGGCTTATATCTTAATCTTTTCTGTTACATAGAGAATACATAATGAAAAGCTGCATTTTCTGGGTACATGCACACATTTGGAGCGGATGAACCATATGTGAAGTGACATACAATGCTGAATACGGGCTGAATGGTGTCCAGCGCTAAAAACACTGCGAACACAGGAACAAAAAGCGGGCGAACAAGAGCCAGCGCCGGCCTGGCCTCTGCTAGAACACCAGGAGATTCGCCGTGAAAACATGGGTATAATTTCACTGTTTTCACTCACACAAGCTGTGGGAAAGGAGTCACCATCTGATGTTTGATTGTGTGGGATATGTTTTTGGCAGTGGCCTTGTATTCTGCACTGAGGGGAAAAAAGAGAGAGAGAGAGAGAGAGAGAGAGAGAGAGAGAGAGAGCAAGAAAAAAAAAGAAAGAAAAAAGGGGAGAGAGGGAGGGGGAGGGAAATAAGAAAGAATAGAGCTACATTTGCTGTTTTCAATTTGCTGTCTGGGGGAAGGCACAGCTGACAGTTCTGACCAGTGGCCACCTGAAAATTAAGGCCAGGGCCTAGCCACTGTCCCTTCTATTCCCTGGGCCCCCTTTTATGCTGATGCTACCAAAGGGGGACTTTTATCCGTCCTCCCTTGTAGTCTGGTTCACTTACAGCTGAGCCGTGGGGCTGACGTTTGCCTGATTTAATAAAGTCTATTATCCAAGGTAGTGGCTGGGGAAGGCAGGGTCCTGACAGCCCAGGGGTGGGGGGGAAAGCCCAGGTCTCAGGAGCAGGCATTTCCTGGAGCTGGAACCAGTGGGGGCCAGAGAGAAGCCCAGCCACCAGGTGGCCACAGGCACCTCTCAGGGGAAGAGTGTGCAAGTTTTTTTCCCCTGTGGTCCCCGGCTGGAGTTGGATGGAGGTATTAGGTTTAGACCGAGATTCTAGAAAGAGCTGTGCTACCCTTTATCCCCTTTACCATATTCTCCTCCCCCAGGAATGCTAGATTCAGCAAATGAGCATATAGGACGCCCCCATAGTTAAATCTGAATTTCAGAAAAACAATATTAAAAAGTGATGTGCAGGTTACAAATCCTAATTTTACAGGAGGTCCTGCATTTTGTTTGCAACCCTTCTCCCACCTCATCGTGACTCCTGGCTGGCCACCCCCCTCCCCTCACCTGTCAGGATCCACAGCCTCCTCTGTCTGCTTCTCAGGGTGTTAAGAGGATAATGAGAATATAGATGGGTAGCGGCTTTCCGGAAAAGTGGCTAATTGGCTTTGCTGGTTAACATGTGGTTCCTATGCCCCAGCTGTGCTCAAGGGTCCTTCTCGGAACTTCCAGGTCAAACCAGGAGACGTTACCAATGATACCAGACAGAGTTCAATGTCTTCACCTTCCATTCCCAAACCCCTTGTACAATGGGTTTTGTACAATTTTATTTGGACCATATTTTTAAAACAAGACTAACTCTCTGGTCCAGTACCCATGGCTTTTCTGGCAGCAAATGTAATGATTAATAGAAGATTTGGAGATAATGCTGCTTCCCCCCCAGCCCCTGCAACCTGACATGTGCATACTCTGCACCTATCTGGGATCCTGTCACCTGCCCCGCCCCCAGCCCCAAGTCCCTGACCAGCACCGTCCCCAGCCTAGGCAACTGTCCTGTGGCCTTGGTTCCTGTACCCAGGGATAATGGATTGCTACTTATGATTATTGGTGTTTGTTAATAAGCTGCTGAAGCCCAGTTGGTTTCCAGGATTTGTCCAGAAGTGGGCACATTTCTTTGATTTCCCCCATTAGATCTCATTAAGGGGAGAGAGAAAGAAAAAAATTCTTTTTGTAAAGTGGCAGGTGGACAAAGAGGCCAAATCTCATGGTAGCCAGTGTGAGATCCACAATGTGCTTTGTCTTCCAGGTGGCAGGGTGGCGTCAGGTTCAGGATTAAAAGCGGGTGGCGCTCAGCATCAACCTGGCCCAAGCTATTAAGGGAAGATTTCAAAGAACACTTCTGTTTTGAATATTCCCTTTCCTGGAAGACCGCTGTGGCTGTGTACATTGGCTGGGGCTGGAAGTGGCTTTGCCCGTGTGGCGGAATTGCTTTCATTTTCAAACATGGTGCAGGGGCATAATGGCCATTTGTAATGATCACATTAGCATCATGGAGCAATATATCTATAATAAATTAAGACTGCTTTGCAATTAGTACCGATGATCACAGCTGTGGAGACAAATGGCATATGTGCTAATTAAATAATTTGTCACTTGACTGTTAAACAAACAATTCAGCCTCTTTACATTACAAACTGCCACCTCCAGCACACCACCATGGGCCATTAACCCTGCGGAAGGAACAGCTTGCTGTGCCCACAATTGCTGTGGAGCAATGTCTACACGCAAGAGGTGACAGGGAAGAATTCACCGGCATGACAAGTGACAGGTACTTTTCCAACAGTGGGGCACTAACTATTTGCAGGTTACAACATTAATTAGTGGGTCTCAACCAGCATTTTTTAAAATAGAGAAACATCAGACTGCATCATAGAGAGCTAGGGTGAGCTTGATGAAATTTTGTGTGTGTGTGTGTGTGTGTGTGTGTGTGTGTGTCTGTGTGTGTGCATGCACACATGCACTTAGGTTCATAAAGTAAAATTTCTTAATCTGGACAAAAAGTTTGAAAAGCACTGTCCTTGAGCCAGCCTCCCTCCAAATCTAGAACTTCCCTGTCTGGAGAATGTATGTAACTGCCATACAGACAGGTGTGGTCTCTGCTTCCAGGGCTGGGGATGCAGGTTCACTACCTCTCAGGAAGTCTACCAGGCTGCTAGAAATTTGTCCTTTTTTTTCCCAACTCAAAAAAATTATGTAAATCAATTTATCCACCATATTGTTGCTTCTTATTTGGAAAATTTAAAAACCACAGAAAGCATGCAGAAAAACACAATATCCAGAATCTATGACTGTTACATGCTGTCATAATCTGTTTTCAGTAGATTTTTTTGTTTTTTAAAAAAGACCATTTTCTCATGCCCTGGATCCACTCCTCTCCCCACAGTTCCCTGGGCTGTCATATGTTTGTGGATAGATCATCTCCAGTTTTAACACTCTCACGTGCATTCAACAACAACATGAGTATTATCTGGTTGTTGCATGGAGTTTATGTCAATGTGTAATTGTATCATTCTGCATCTCATTTTCTTGACTGGAACTTGGGAATTTGAGAAAATATACTGTGTCAGTCAGCTCTCCATCACTGTGACAAATTAAAAGGATAAAAGGTTTATTTTGGCTTATAGTCTCAGAGGTTTCAGTCCAGAGTCACTTGTCCCTGTTGCTTTGCACCTATGGTGGCTCATACATGATGTCAGATCACATGGAGGAGGAGAAGGCCTGTCTACCTTCTGGCAGCTGGGAAGCAAAGACAGAGACAGGAAGGGGCGCAGGCCCAACACCTCCTGCAGGGCACACCCCCAATGACCTCACTTCCTCCCACTAAGCCCCGCCTCCTAAGGGCTCCCCCACTGACCAGTAGCACCATGGCTATAACACAGGAAGAGCTCTCAATCTGAAAGAATTGTTCCCAGCCTTCTAGAACTTCATCTGCCCACAGATTCTGCTTCCAAGGGCAATCCTATGTCAAAACTTGCAGATGAAACATCTGTTCTTTAGCACAGAATGAGATTTTCCTTCCTATTTATTCCCTGGAATACCAAGTTTGCTCTCAGTAATGGAGAGTAATGTATAAATACCCAGCCTGAAATACATGGTCATAGCAGCACAAAACCCACTAAGACACCCAGGGAAGGAGGCCATAGGTACCTGACATGCTCTAAGAGTCCATTGATCGTACTGCTAGCACAGGAGCATGTGCATCCAGTCTTCAAGGTAAACCTCCCCATAGGAGAATTTGGCTCTGGCTTTGAACCATCAGTTCTGGCAAAGAAGGAGGTGTAGGTGCAGAATGGGATCAATCCAAGTCTGGGCTTCTCTGGCAGTACAGGCTAGGAGCATGCCTTAACAACAGGACACGGCCAGGGAGTCTCTTAGGAAGTCTTTCTTTTATCCAGGCAGTCCACCTCTGCTGAGCACCTCCACTGGGCTCTGAAGCAATTTAGCATTCATTCATGGGATAGGGTTGGGCACAGAGATCTGAATTGTAGGCCTGGCTATGTGTCTACTTAATTCTCTGAATCTATGTAACTACTTAATTCTCTGAACCCCAGTTCCTTTAACTCTATATGAAGAATAACCCATGTCTATTTAGAAGGTCTTTACTTATTTATTTTTTAATGATTAAATGCTTGATGCCGGTACTGGTCTCAAATATTCGTTGTTTTGTTACTTTGACTTTTAACCAGGCACTGTGCTAGGCTGTGCAGGTGCAGAGGTGGAGAGAACCTGGGTCTCCTCCAAAAGACATTAGAATTCAGTGGGTTGCCTGTTCAATCTGTTTTTTTTTCCCTTGCTCACTACTCCTGAAACTACTTTTTTCTTTTTAAATGCAGAAAGTGCAAATTATCCCCCAGAGGCCAACAAAATGATGGTTAAATTGGGGGGCAGCATGGGCGGGATACAGTTTTGAACTGAACTGGCTGACCACCCTCTTGGAGAAGGCAAGGACCCGTGGAGCTAGAGGAAAATAACAAGTCAACAGCTTCTTCCCCAGGGGCGCGGGAATGCCCCTGGGTCTCTGGCTGTGTGAGGAAGACTATAAATAACAGAGCCAGCTCGGATTAAGACAGTCTTTCAATCACAGGTCTGGGAAGTTGGGATTTTCCTTAGACAAATCTTGTAGCTGTTGATAGGTCTGTGTGTGGTGGGGTGAGAGGGAAGACACACAACTTTCTCATGTATTTGATTAGAACTTTGGCAGATTTGAAAGAATCTTCATATTCTCTAAATTCCTGCTTCCTCCCACCCTGAGTTGTCTAAGTACCCTTTCTTTCTTTTTTTTTTTTTTTTTTAAGGCTATTTTTCCAAGATAGAATTGCCAAGTGACTCTAAAACTTAACCCAAACGTAGATTCTCTGAGTTGCCTGATTGTGTGGTCATACACATACCTTAAAAATGCAGCCCACTTTAATTTCCGTCCACACCTGACCTTGTATCCAGAACATACACATTTATCAAGGAAGGCAGAGTCACAACCTGCAGCCAGGGAGAACCGCTAGGCCTCGGTTGTAATTAGTAACCACAGAAATGAAATGTGTGAGGTCGCGCCTTGCCTACTAGTTTTGCGTGTAATTCCACAAATTACTGTTTGAAATAGATCAGTGCCAGAATTTGCCTTTCATAAAGTCAGTTTGTAAATAAAATCAATCCAAATATTTGCGTCAGTGCCGTAATTACAGAAACCAAATCTTTAAAAGGTGTGGGACACATTGGTGGTGGGAGGGACAGAATAACAAACGGGGGAGTCAGTCTGTGGCCTGGGAGCAGAACGCACAGGCCACCCCACTGTCCCTCAGAGGGTCAGGTTTCATCTGAGCCACAGGCATGCACTAAGAGCTTCCTACTCCCTGGGCTGGGTAGCCCGGGGAAAGTGGGTACTGGGGCTTGAACCCAGGGGGATCTTTCAAATGAAGCTCCTGGATCAATTTTAGGTGAGGTCAGGATCCAAGAAAGGCAGAGAGTACAAGAAGGATATTCCCATGTAAAAAGCTACAGAGTCCTCTTGCTGCTGTTACTGTTTTCTTAAAACTTTTTCACTTTGCGGGGGGGGGGGGGGGTGCTAAAAAAACAGTTATTCAAAAGCTGGAAAATGAAGCCAGGCCTGATGGCACATACCTATAATCCCAGTTACTGGGAGGAGGTGGGTTTGAAATAAGAAGATCGAAAATTCTAGGCCAGCGTGGGCCACTTAGCAAGACCTGTCTTAAAATAAAAAAATAACAAGGGCTGGGGATGTAGAGCCCACTTCAGTTCAATCCCCAGGACAAAACACAAAACAAATTAGAAAATGGAGGTATCAACCTGTAGAGTACAACCTAAATATAAATCTTTTAATGTTTCTATATTCTTTTTCAGTTATTTGCCTACGCGCATTTATGTTTTTACAGTTATAATGTGCTTGAAAGCTTGTGATGTACTTTTCTCTTAAACTCGCTCCAAAGGTCAAAAGGAAAAGTATCAGTCAAGGAACTTTGTCAGTGTGGCCATACCAGGAAGAGGAGAGGACTTCATTTCCAGCCCTGACATGGTCTCCCAGACTGCACAAACCAAGGGACACTCAGGCATCTTGGTCAAACCGAGGCATGTTGGATCATTAGCTCAAGATGGGTTAGGGCTGTCTCGCTGGCAGTGATAAGAAAGTCGCTGCTCCAGTGGGTGGCTTCGACGCATCATCAGAAGATTATTGCCTGTAATTCCAGCATCTCAGGAGGCTGAAGCGGGAGGATCGAAAATTCAAAGCTAGCCTCAGCAGATTACTGAGGCACTTAGTAACTCAGCGAGATCCTGTATCTAAATAAAATATTTTTAAAAAAGGGCTGGTGATGTGGTTCAGTGGTTAAGCGGCTCTGGGTTCAATCTGTGATACTAAGGAGAAAAAAAAAAAGTAGTTTATTGATCAAACCTGTTGCTCTTGGAGTCGGAAGTGATTGACAGCAAAGGAGACAGAGGCAAAATGGAGGCAGAGACGTCAGGTTTTTTCACATTTGCAGGCTTCAGTGAAGAGCCAGTGTTTTTATCAAAAGCAGCCTTTAGAGTTCTTGTGACACAACTATTAACATTGTATTAGGTGTTAAAAGTAAGCTAGAGATGATTAAGTCTATGAAAGTCTGTAGGTTCTATGCAAATACTACACATAAGGGACTTCAGTTTCCACTTGGTGACCCTAGCAGTCTTGGAACCGATTCCTGCCCCTAGATACTGAGGGATTATATACTTTATAAATAAAATTTAAAAATTCTTAGCTTTCAATAGTTATCCTTTAATGAGTTAGTGAGCTATTGTATGGATTTGCTGTTCATTTCGTCTAGACAACAGCCCTAATGCTCAGTGTAACTATTATCCTTATTTTCTACCCGTGAAAGTGGGAAGGAAGACCATCAGAGAGCTTAAGGAATTTGCCCAAGGTTAACCAGCAGTGGAGCACTGACTCAAGCCCAGGCAGCTGCCTCCTGAGCTCTTTGTCCTTCCCCAGGGCTCTAAGTTCCCTCCCACTCTATCCATTATGCCAAAGTATAGTTTTAGTGCAATTAAATAAAAAATAAAAAAGCTTTATTCCTACCGCGGGGGGGGGGGGGCACACACACACACTCACACACACAGTGCTACGTCTTAAACCCCCTCAACTTTTTCCTGACGACTGGTTGTATACAACTTTAAAATTGGCAGCATGCAGGGGAGGAAGTGGGAGTTTGTATTTTCAGCTGGGTTCAGCTCAGTGAATAAGGAGTCCCCGTTTTCCCATCCTGCTCACGGAGTGGTCCTGAATTGTCCCTAAGTAGGAGAGATTTATGGACTGAATCCTGGTCCAAGTCAGAGAGAAAAGTATTCTTTAGAAAGACATCTTCTGATGATTATTTTGAGAGACTTTCTGTTAATCCCCAGCAAATCTGCATGTTAATAGGAATCATTTACTCAAAGCAGGGGTCCAGGAAAATAGCTTTACATAATAACAGTAGCTTGATTTGATTACTTCAATTTGGTTCTGGCCATTGAATTAAAGGTAAAGCCAAGCTTTTGGAAGTTTTACAGAGTAATAAACAAAATGGGAATAGTTAAATTAAGACTAACTCTGGTTTCAACCTGCACATCTTTATTACTTCTAATGAGCAGGGAGATGGAAACAGGATCCAGGAGTAGAAAACACTGATAATCTCCTTAGCATTTTGGATAATTTATTGGTCTCTCTCCCACATTGAGAGCCCCAAGCCTGCCAAATATTCAGTAAGAATTCTTGGCAGCCCCTTCCCCGAAAGAGGCTATTGTCTTCCTTAGGGTGTAGTATAGTTTTCTTTATTTACTCCCCAAAATGCTGATAGACGTTTTCAGTTGCACTTGGTCACTGTGAATCACAGTTGTACTTAAAAAAAAAATTTTTTTTTCCACTTACAGAAAAATAGCAAAAGCGATCCAGCAGGAAGTTCCTGTGGACCCCTCACCCAGCTCCCCTGGTTAAGATCTTACATACATACCATAGAGCATTTATAAAAGGTAAGAATTAACTTTGCATGATGCTATTAAGTAGAGTTCAGAACTTATTCATGTCACTGATTTTTGCCACTAATGTCCTGTTTCTATCCCAGGAGCCCGTCCAGGGTCCCACGTTGCATTGAGCTGTGTTAGATCCTTAGCCGCCTTCAGTCTGCAACAGCTTCTCCATCTTTCCTTGATTTCACGGACTCTGCACTTCTAAAGAGCATGGACTATCTTTATGTCCCACAGTTTGGCTTTGTCTGATGTGATCTCATGGTTAGACTGGGGTAATGTGTCCTCAGACCTCCTGACATCTTCCACCAGCTACCTGACAGTGGATGCTCTGAGGTTCAGAGCCAGGTAAGGGATCCAATTTTATCCTACTGTTACAGGGCAAGGGCTGATGCTGAGCCAAGGCAGCCAGAGGCCCCTTCTTCAAACATGTGGCTCAGAGGAGCAGTAATGAGTCTATTGAAGGATAGGAAAAGGGAAAAGGAAAGAGGGAAAGGGTGGGTCCTCTTGGGAGAAGGGTGGCCCGCCCCTCCTGCCTTTCTTTTTATTGGGAATTCAAGGAAATTTCCAGAGAGTCCCATCCAGGTCCACCTCTTGACTTCTGACTGACAGCAGGACTGCATCAGCCTTTCAAGTCCCCTGCACATGGTCTGACCCCATGGAGGGGAGACACGCTGAAGATGCAAGGCGACTCCCTCACCGCGGCCCTTGCTGACTGGTTCTAATCGGGTCTTGTTCTTACAGATTTCAATGGTTGTTTTGAGGGTAACTTGTGTTCTTACTGACAGGGAGGAACCTTTGGGCTTCCATTTCTCAGGCAGATGACAGGTTGTCTGTTGAGGAATGTAGCAAGACCCCTTCGACTTAAGCCAGGACAGGGCTACAGGTACATGGCTTTCTCAAAAAAAGCCTGTGGGGGTCAGCACAGTAGGCCCAGTTTACAGAACAACCCCCTTAGCCTCACGTTCCCACTGCTCACGTCTGTCACCTATCGAGTCACCCCTGCAGGATGGTGGGGGATGAGCCATGCAACCCGGATGTTGAGGGGTCAGATATGAAGTTGAGGGCTGTGACAAGACTTGACAGGATGCTTGCTAAAATTGGACAAAGCGAAAATGGTTCCCAAAGACTAGGACCCAGTTGGGAAGAGAGGTGAGAAGAAGAAGTGTGATCAAAGAGAGACCCTTGGTTCAGAAGACTTGGGGTCCCGTCATGGAAACTGTCTACATAAGACCCTGGGCCTGTTTCTGAAAACTCTGTCATCAAATAGATTTTCAATTCTGGAAAAAAAAATGGCGGTTGAGAATTTTCACCCACAAATTAAAATTTCTTCTGTTTTTAAAAAATAAGTGTATTTTCAATTGATTAGAATTGGAGATGAAGGATGAGGACAATTAAACCAAATGGGAAAAATGGGGGACCCAGTCCCCAAATAGATATCCAACTCATGGCCAGTCCTAGGAAATTCTTGGTGGTCTGAGATCCAAATAAAGAGAGAAGGAAGGAAGGCT
The DNA here is from genome assembly GCF_964194105.1 of Spermophilus citellus. Classification (NCBI taxonomy): domain Eukaryota; kingdom Metazoa; phylum Chordata; class Mammalia; order Rodentia; family Sciuridae; genus Spermophilus; species Spermophilus citellus. The sequence goes on from NC_138188.1 coordinate 154,843,257, forward strand.
TTCTCTGCCCCCTGCCTCCTCCAGTTTTATTTCTATTTTGTGGTAATAAAATTATCCTTCTCAGCATTCTGCAAAATGAAAGTATTAGTGTCTTTGGCTTAGCCTCAGAAATCATCCCTTCATGCTTACATGAACATTTCCTTATTTTCCAGGTGTATCCAGCTGAGATCTGATGACAAGTAAAAGAAGCAGAGGAAAAGGGAAATCCAATCTGGAAACAATCACAGATACTCATAGGGAAGGTGGTGACATGTGAATCATCTCCTCATCACGGTGCTTAAGCCTCTTTCAAGCTCTTACTCTCTGATAGCTCCTTTTCACTTGCTCCAGGCCACCCACACCTCATGTCATGTATCCATTTCTTTACTCAGAAATAAAATGCATGGACCAGAAGGCGGACCAGGCTGGCGGCATTGAGCAAGCGCTGCTAACTGGCCGCACTAGTCATAGATGTTCAGGCCGTAACTAGCGTTCACGAATCTGAGCTGTGTGGTCCAGTCGGCACCTCCCAGCCAACCCATCCAGAGGGTTAAGGTAAATGCAGTCCTTTGCACTCAAGTTTCTACATTTGTGAATTCAAGAAATCACTGATCAATTAGAGAAATGCAAAACAGGATGACACTGAGATTTCATCTCACTCCAGTCAGAACGGCAATTATCAAGAACATAAGAAACAATAAATGTTGGCGAGGATGTGGGGGAAAGGTACACTCATACATTGCTGGTGGGACTGCAAACTAGTGCAACCACTATGGAAAGCAATATGGAGACAACTCAGAAAACTACGAATGGAACCACCATTTGACCCATCTATCCCACTCCTCAGTATATATCCATAGGATTTAAAATCAGCACATTATAGTGACAGAGCACATCGGTGTTTATAGCAGCTCAATTCACAATAGCTAAACTATGGAACCAACCCAAGTGCCTTTCAACAGATGAATGGATAATGAAAATATGGTGTATATATACATAACGGAGTATTATTCAGCCATAATAAATGATGACTTTATGACATTTGCCCACAAGTGGATTGATCTGGAAACTATCATGCTAAGTAAAAATGCCAGTCCTAAAAAGCCAAACATCCAGTGTTTTCTCTGAGAGGTAGAAGCTAACCTACAATAAGGCAGGGGGGAAAAGAGAAAGAATAGAAATTCAGTAGATTAGACAATGAGTATAGAAGGAAGGGAGGAGGGATAGGAAAAGGAAGGACATGGAATGAATCTGACAAAATTTTCCTATATACATATATGAAAACATCACAGTGAATCCCACCACCATGTACATCCACAAGAAGGGGTCTTAACTACAATAAGATATATTCCATGCTTGTGTAATTATATCAAAATGAATTCTACTGTCATGTATAACTAAAAAAAAGAGCCACTAATTTTTTTTTTAAAAAGAAACTTTTTTCCAAATATTTTTAAAACTAAAAATATTTGGGAAAAAAAGTTGCATCTGTACTGAACATATAAAGATTCTTTTTGGCCATTACTTCTTAAGCAATATAACATGACAACTATTTACATAATGTTTTCATTGTATTAAGCATTATAAGCAACCTAGAGATGATTTAAGTACATAGGAGTAAGGTATATAGGAGAGGGTAGGTTATATACAAATTTGATGTCATCTTATTTAAGAAGCTTGAGCATCCACCAATTTGGATATCTTCAGGGGGTGAGGGTGGGTGTCCCCAAACCAATCCCCAGAGATACCCAGGGATGACTTGCATTCAACTTCTGTGTGTTCTGCTCATGTTCTTATCTCATAGTTCACATAAGTCCTTGTCGTATGGGTTCAATAAATGGCATGAGTTTGAATAAATAAAGGCATATTATTTCTTCTGAAAAAAAAATATATATAAATAGGTCAAGCACCACCGAAGAGATGCTTGATAATGAAAGAAGGGAGATATGAATTTTAAAAAAAGAAAGAAAAAGAGAAGGTATTCCGAAATAAGACAAAAGCAGGGGCTATTCCCCTAGGAAAAAATAGCCTTAAAATTCCAAGGAAAAAGAAACAAACAAAATAACAATAGTAACCATAATGATAATAATAAAATTCAAATGAAAAGTCATGAGGAGAAGTTGAATCTGTGTTTACGAAACTCTGTTGAAGAAGACTGGGGACATGTGCAAACTTTAAAAAGTAATTTTTACCTAAAAGTATTAATCTCAAAACAAATTTTGTTCCCCTAGGAAATAAATATGATTTAGAAATCCGTTTAACACAGAACCTCTTTTCCTTTCTTGTGCCAGATAGCAAGGTATCATTTGGTGTTTCCTGAAAAGTCAGTGCCAATAGTCACCCTGACCAAGTGGGAGGGGCTGCCCTTATTAAAGCAAACTTTCTCTAAGTTGTATCTGCAGATGGCCTGGCGGGGAGCATGCTCTTGGAAGCTTCCCGCAGCATCTTGACCCCCACTGCCCTGCGCCTGTCTGTGCCCCGGCTCTGAGGGCTCCACACACACATCTCCACAGCAGCTGGTGGGATGGACCCCAGCAGCCAGCGTGGGGCCAGCAGAATGGGCGATTGATGGGGAACCTTGGAGAACAGCCCCGAGCCAAATGGTTCCTTGCACAGAGCCAAAAGGATGAGGGTGGGCAATCCGTTTGGGGGCAAGAAGCAGGGTCCCACCAACATGACACGCCTTTTCTTTCTCTGCACAGCCCTGGTATTGTCTGTGACATAATGCTGTCCAGTCGTCCACGGCCGCGTACAAGGGCCGCTCCTGTCTTCTGTGAACGACTCCATATTAAATTTGAGAGCAGTGGGTGTCGTTCACTCACAGACGCTGAACAGATGCCCATTCTATGTGCAGAGGAAGGAATCAAGGATCCCAGGCTGATTTTTTAAAAGTTGGGTGGTCTTTCTCTCTAAAAAAGTTTGGAAATATTAAAAGCCAGGACCCACAGCCACTTTCCTGGAAGAAGAGGGCAGTCCCAGGAGTCGGAGGGCAGGCTCATGGGAAGTGCTATGAGTAGAAGAGACAGGAATAGTGGGGGGGGGTTTCCATCCACTCCACCTGGGTTTGTAGCCCTTGCAGACCAAAGTGAGCCATTTGTACATGTAGGTCACTCCCATTTTATTCCAACTGGAATCTTTGTTAAAATAATTATTTAAAACAAGTCACCCAGGTGATGTGACAAGGTATAAAGATTAAGAAAAGGTGAAGAAGAGAGATACAGGAATGAAGGGATTTAATGACTTTATACAAAAGGTAAAACATAGCATATGGTCACTTCCACTTTGAACAAATTTTGACCATATTCCTACCGTATAAACACTATACAACACGTGTTTTCATTTCATCATGAGCAATCAGCTCTTCAGATTTTTATTGACATATGTTTTAACATCGTTTGGACAATTCTGTAGATACAATGTTGTATTTTTTCCAGGTCCTAATCACTTATCATCTTTATCATTTTTAGTAAATAGGTAACATTATATTACGTCAATATTCCATAATTTATTTATCCATTGTTTGTTGCAAAGCATTTAGGTTACTTTTAGCTTTCCACTATCATAAATAACACTGCTATAAATATATCAGTGCATACACCATTTCTTCTTTTAAATTACTTCCTTGAAATAAATTCCAAAGAATGAGATTGCGGGGTCAAAGAGTACAGACATTTTAATGACCTTTGACCTACATTGATTGCCAAATGCCCTCAAAAGGCATTGTGCCAGTTTTCAAAGAATGATATACCTGCTTTCCCCATAGTCCCATCAGCACTGAGTTATTTATAGGACCCTCCTGTATTTTCATTTCTTCAATCTCATTTGTTTGAGATTAAATAATATGCCTTCAGGAGTATTATGACAAGTAGCTATATAACCCCCTGAGTACTTAAGAGTGCTTTAGGACATAACAGGAAGAAAAACAAAACAACAACACAAAACAAGCTGAATCAATACTTTCCCAGCCGTGCTCAAAGCCTTTGCAAACTGAGTGTCTGAGACACACAGTGAGGTTTCAATCCTGAGGACAACGAAATTGGTTCTGAAACGACCAGAAAAACTTCAGCACACCAGGGTCAGATAACTGAGTTTTCATTTTAGGCACACATTCACACACAAAGCTCTAAACTTTGCTAAAAGATGAAGGTTAAGGGAAGCTCACTTATAATGGCTAAGGGAAGCTGACTCATAAGGGAGGCTCACTTATGTTATCAATGCTTAAATTAATGATGTTGAGCAGCAAAAAGTTTACTCTGGATGACCTCCTGCAAAGACATCCAATTATTTCACAGTTGTTTTTCTGTCTTTCCTCCATGTCTCCAGCTATCTTGAATAGAGAGAGAGAAGATAAAAGAGTGAAAGTTAAATAACGAAGGGCAAGAGTCTCTCTCTTTCTTTCTATGAATTTTGCCTTTGACCTGGTCCTATTTTCTAGAAATACTGTGCAAACAGAGAAATGGGTAAGTTGTGTGTCAGTGGGTTTTACAAAGAGCATGATTAACTGAAAACAAAAAACAAACAAACAAAAACCCTGAATTCTTCAAGACCAGCCCAGTTCAAATATTGTTGCTTCTTAAATGCCTTCTTAGTGTATCTTGGGTTTCCTGTCACAGTGTAGATGTTCTATTAAAGTCCTTGGAATGAAGATCGAGTGGAATGTGGCAAGTTGATGGGACCTGCCTTAGGGCACACAGTAAAGGTCTAAAGGACATGTAGGGATTCGAGTTATTCAGGAAGCAAATCCACTTCCTTCGAACTGGCATCCTTCTCTCCTGAGCCCCTGGCATCAGCTGGGAGTGTCCCCTGGTGTTTGTAACTCCCAGTGCCTGAGAAACAAGAGCATGTCAATGCATATTTTAAAGCCCCATGCTCACAATGGAAAAGCAAAACCACCATGTGCAAATGTGAGCTCAGATCCATCCCTACCCCCATCACCACCCACAAAGAGGGTGAGAAAGTACTGAGGAACAGCCTAGTGTCACCAGAAAAGGGTGGGAGAGGCATTAAATGGGAGATGGATGACCAGGAGCTTCCTGGATAGGGCCGGGGTGCTGCTGACTGCCTGGCGGCTGTAGGCAGCCACAGCCCTGCTGGCCCCTGGACCATGCCATTGATGGTGACCTCCAGCTGGGGAGAGACTGGGATAACAAGACAACCTTCAGCCCTGCTCCGGGCTGCTGATCCCTAGGCACTTCAGGGCAGGGTTAGTGGGACGGTGGGAAGATGGAGTAACAGAAGGTGAACTGGAGGAAGGCATGTGATCTGCCAGAGAGGACCCTTCATTTAGAGGAAGTAAGTCTGCCCTCGAGGGGCCTGCACAGGGCTGGCTTTCTCAGTGGCCATCTCTCTTTGCACTGACATGCACTGTGGGGTCATCTAAGCCCCAAAGCTCTGGCCATAGGTAAGGGGTAAACCACCGAAGGAGGGAAATTCCCTCTCCCCTAGCCTCCACCCCATATGCAAGCTTTTCCCATCTCCCTCTCCAGCGGCATCATCTGCTTCTTCCTCTAAAGAGCACCTTGTGTATACCTGTTGAATGCTCATCCCCTCCCCATGTAAATTTGTTTCTTTGTTTCTCTTCCCAGCTGGGTGACAAGCTTTGGAACAATGATGGACCCAAGTTTATCCACTGGGCAATTTCTAGCCCTGAGCACAACATCTAACATATATTCTTATTAAATAAAACTCTCCGTGCTCCATGGTTATCGAGCATGTGCGTAAGCGTGGGGTTAAGGGGTGAGGAATTTCTTTTCTGGACCTCAGAAGGCATCACTGAAACCATTTTGGTGGCAGCAGACCATTTGTCCCCAATACCAACACTTCAGAGGGAATCACTTTCATGCCTCACCTTGAAGCAGGTTGTAGGGGTGTCAAACTCCGCACGCCAGTGAGCTGGGGTCACTCTTGTCCTCTCATTTCTGCTGCACATATAAATTGAGACCCAGTTGTCGTGTTGACTCTGACTGTGCTCATGTGCGAATGGCAGCCAGTCCATGTCCTGTGGCAGTTTGCAATCTATGGAGCCGTGCAGTGCAGAAGGTTAAAAGAGTTTTAAGAAGGCCTAGGGACTCTCTCCTGGAGATTATCAGGGAAGGCTCCATGGAGGAGGTGCCCTATCCAGGTGATCAGGATCCAGTGCCTCGGATGTTGACAGTGACCAGGTAAGCCCCACGGGAACAGGCAGCTTCCTAGCGAAGCCTACAAACCTTAGGTTGAAAGAACCTGCGTTTGCAGTCCCTTCTGAGGCTTGGGAGGGCCCTACCAACTTGTTCACATGCTCATTTGTTTGCAAAATTTGCATCTGTTAGAAGTTTCAACGGTAATCCATTAAGATTATGATCTCATAGCCTTGTATTCTGACCCCCTCTCCCACTTCCCTTGTGTCTGTGGATGGTGGAGTGGCTGAGAGCATTTGGGGGAGGTGGTTGATGGGCATGTGAATTTGGGAGGAGTTAGCTTAGTGGGGCTTGTTGGTATGCTTGGCAGTGACTTCGTGTTCACATCGAACCTTGTGTTCCTACTTTTACGATCTTCTTAACTGCACAAGCTGGGATTCTCCAGTTTATGGTCATCACATATGCCAAAGTGCCATCATGGAGACACATCGCTGGCAGCTGGAACGCTGGCTTTGGCCTCTTGGTGGGAGAAATTTCCAGAGTCGCTCTTCCCAGGGGAGAGCAGCTGCCCCATCCTCGGAGGAGCCGGGTGGGGGTGGTGGTGAGGGCACCAGGGCTACCTGGAGGCCAGAGCCTGCCCAGGGGCCTTCCTTCCTGGCCACATGGCTGCCACTGGCCAACAGCTGCCTGTGTGCAGTCCCTCTCCCCAGAATCTGTGTGGCTATTCATCGCAGGCCTCCTCTTGGAAAGGCAAAGAAGGTTGCATTATTCTAGGTAAAGCTTATCATTTGCATCTGCCAAGACCCATGCATTTCCCCTCCCTCCCTGCCCCTTGGCCCCCAGCAACTTCCCTCCCCCTTCTTTTACCCTCTCTTGTGGGTTTTCAATAGTGTGTGCCTTTTTTCTTTTCCCCCTTCTTTCTGGTCAAGACAAGGTTGTCTCTCTGGATGGAAAAAGGCAGTGTGTTCGTGGAGTGCAGCTGCATTTCAAAGGTACTTTGTTGGCCAGTTATGAATTTGCCTTTGCTAATGTGGGGAAACAGGGAGATTCTTTGGCTCCCCCCTCCCACCCTGAAATTGATGTTATTTCTCTGCCAGTGGTACCCAAGGAAATGTTTTGTTCCATTTCCTCCCCTTTCAAGCTGAGCCCTATTTATGTTCGGAGCTGGGGCACTGCCATTAAGGATCATTGTCATTACCACCAGCATCTGAGGCTGGCCAAATTCAGCAGCTGTGGTTTCATGCCTACCCTCCCCAAGGTTTATTTCCCTGACAACATGTCCTTGTTTAGACCAACTTTCTTAGTCTTTCTCCTGTGCCCCCCCCCACAACCCCCACCCTTCCCCCAAATCGCCCTTACAGTTTTGTGGGGCTTAAAATTAAAAAAGGAAAAAGTGTGTGTGTGTGTGTGTGTGTGTGTGTGTGTGTGTGTGTGTGTTGGAGGTAATGGACAAGGGATTGGAGCTGGAAAAAAGATAAAGGACTCTGGGAGCCGGAGGAAGGGTGCAGGGGCCAGAGCCTGGGGTAAAGGGTGGGAAGTTTCATCACAGATAATGGAATCAGATTCATTATGGTTTTGATGGTCACCCCTCTTCTCCAACCCAAGTTTGCAAGCCTCACCCTCGGCCTTGCCTGCCCCAGCATGTCCAATGGAATACCTAGGTGGCCCAAGGGGACCCCTGACCCCTGTATCCTGTTCCTTTCTCCCCGCTTTGCTACTTTTCTCCTTGATAAAAGGAGAGAGTGAGAGATAATTAACAAAAAACATGGCCCCAGGACAATGAAACAACTGGCCTTGGCCGGCAAGACGCATCCTGGTTTTCTAGGTAAACCCTCTCCCATCAATCTTTTCTTTAACCTCCCTGTTAGTGGAAGCAATAGGAACACCCCTCCCCTCCCCTGAGCAAATGCTTTCTTTTGACTGGAAACAAAAAAAGGGGGCTCTGCGAAGACAGAGGTGAAATCTGGGTGGTATGGGCACCGCACAATGGGGCCGCTGTTCCTGGCCGGGCTTGTGTTTTACAACAGGGGAGGGGCGAGCGTGAATGGGCCCACGATGGAGACAATCCCCCTGATTCAGGCCTACAAACGCATCTTCTATTCCGCACAGAGCTGGACAGAAAGGACGAAAGGGACAAAGAGCGCGGGGCGGGGAGAAGGAAGACAAAATGTGTCCAGCTCAAAAATCTCTCCTATCCTACACGTCCCAGCCAGGGAGTCTGTGCAGAGAGGCTTCGGAGTCCGGGGCTGCCTCTGAATGGCTTTATCTGGACTCTGATTTATTGATGAAGCTTAAGCAACTCACTACAGAAAGGCCGGGGGTTTCTTTGTCCTAGAGATAAAGTACAATAGGCCACAATGGCCAAGATCTCTCGGGATGCTCTCGGGTCCTGTCTTTCTCTTGCCCTCTCCTCCCTGCAAATGCCAGCAGCCGTGAAAAACGACCGGTGGTGTGCCTGGGAGTGCTGAGGACAGGCTGGGCCACTTGAGGTCTCCTTAAGAGGGTATTATGGTCAGGGAAAATATTTGTGCTGTGAAGATGCCACACTCCATTTTGTTAATGGCTCTCGTCTGCCCCAGATGATCACACACACCCCCTCCCCGGCTGTCAGGGCGCAGCCGGGGCCCATTCACGGCGCCCTCGGAGACAGCACCCTCTCTGTGGCAACCAACATGGGGACATTGTGTTCACCTACTTGAGCAGAGGGGAAGGTGACCATGAGGGCAGCCTGCATTGTAAATTATCATTAAAACAAAAACAGGCAGTGCCTCCTCTGCCCTGGGACCCCTACCAATAAATCATGGCTGGCTGGTGGAGGAGAGCCCAGGAGAGACAGGGTGCTGGCGAGTTCCTCCCCCAAGGCCCGCCGCCCACCAAGAGGCGTCTGGCTCTGGGAACGGGGCAGCTGGGGAGTCAGGATGGGCTGGCCGGCCACGTGGACTGCCTGGGCATCCAAGAGGTGCCTCTCTTTGCTTTTGATGAGGGGGGGGGCCTGGAGGGACACCTTGATGGCCCACGGGTCCTTTGCGCCCCTTCCTGCTGTTTATCTGCCAGCTTCTCGTCTTCAACACTACCAGAAAGAGAAGACCAGAGAGGAGAGGAGAGGGGAGGGAAGAGGAGGGGAGGGGAAGAGAAAGGACAGGGGAGGGGAGGGGAGGGAGGGGAGGAAAGGAAGGAGGAAGGGAAAGAAAGAAAGTAAAGAGAAGAGGAAGGTAGGCAGGGGTGAAGAAGGGGGAAAGGAGGGGATGGAAGGAAGGGGAAAGAAAGAGGGCAGGAGGGAGAGAAAAAAGAAAGGAAGGCAGAAAATAAACCATCTTCATTCACAGTCAGGAATGAGGAAGGAACAAGGGTGATTTTACTAAAAATGAGTCTCTAGTCCTTGATTTGAAGTCTGCAGAAGTGAGCTTTATCCACCACACAGTAGTACTAAATGGCTCTGACCATCAACCAGGCGTGACCCTGCCTTATGAGCGTCGGGCACTTTGTAACTTGCCACATTATTATCCACTTAATTTTCTGTGCAGTAGGGTTTTTGACACTCTTTGAACCCATGTTCAAAATAGCAATCACTTTCCTCAATGTACCACACACAGTGAAGAAAGGCTCAAGAAGGGTCAGAGGAGGACCCTATTGGAATTTGGAGATGGGGCCATTCTTGTTATGTTCTGGCTGAAAAATTGTCTACGTGATGCCCACGTCCTGAGACCTTCTGTGAGGCTGATTTTAAAAGCAATGGACTTCTTCATCTGGCAGAAGAAATGTCTAGGCGGCATAGCATTCAGGAAGTGGCATGGATATTGCTGGTGGCTTTGAGGTAAGTTAATGGTGATAATCAGGAGCAGAAAGCAGAGCAGAAAGATTTGAAAAATGTGGGTTTGAAAGGCCAGAGTAAAACTAGGGCTAAGGAAGTTGCAGATGTTAAAGACCTTATGGCCACTGCGCCTAGAGACAATAAGAAAGATGGCCTGAAGGCATCTCAGGAGCGGTGGACCACATCCATCTCTGGTTCCTGGGAGTAAAAGTGAAATTTATCTTAAAAAGAGACCAGTGGGGTACCCTCCTTGCACAGGGGGTCTAGGAAGTTTTTACAACACGCGGCCACCCAGACACTCACCTTTGCTGCAGCAAGTGTCTCTGGAGGCTGGGCTACCTACTGCTTTTGTCAACCATGTGGTGCTGGTTCTACAAGAAGGCAGGCTGCTGGAGTTAGCTTCCACCAAGATTCCAAAGGAAGACCTGGGAGGCCTGGCAAAGTGCAGCAGGGTCTGAGTCCCTAAGGGTGCTCTCTGAGAAGTTAAAGGGTTGAGATGTGAGGTAGAAGCCAAAGCTGTCTTGGAGATGCCCCCAAGACTAAGAAATGCCAGTAACATGGGACATCATCGTAGGAAAGCTAAGAGAGAGAGAGAGAGGTGTCCACTTGCCAGATACAAATATACACCCCAAAGACACTCCCCTAATTCCCACCTCCTCCAGCCACACCCACCTGCCTCCAGTTACCACTCAGTTAATCCCTGTCAGGGAGCTTTTGGGGGACAACTCACAACCAAACTCAAGCAGAGACAAGCCAACAGAAAGGCCATTTGGGCTGCAACAAACAAGGCCCCAGGGTAGAGTTCCACAAGCCCTCTGGAGAGAACATCATGATACCAGGAGCCCCAGATGCCAGATGTGGAGCTACAGGATCTGTTTGCCCAGCTGGATTTCCATCTTGCTTTGGTCCTATCCCTTCTTTATAAAGCCCCTGATTTTGTGAATGGAAATATTTACTCTGTGCCATTATATATTAGATACTTCTAAATTGCTTTTAATTTTACAGGAGGAGCTCACATGTGAGATTGCTTTGGACCTCAGAGAAGACTTTGGACTTGAATTTCAAGCAATCTCAGAACTGTTGACCATGGGGACTTTGGGGAATGGACTAAGGGTATTTTGCATTGTCAGATGAGTGTGAGCTTTGGGGGCCAGGGGTGGAATGTTATGGTTTGGCTGTGAGGTGTCCCGAAAAAAGCTCACATGTGAGACAAAGCAAGAAGGTTCAGAGGAGAAGTGATGGGGTTGTGTCTTTACCCAATCAGTGAGTTAATCCCCTGATAGGGATTAACTGAGTGGTAACTGGAGGCAGGTGGAGTGTGGCTGGAGGAGGTGGGAATTAGGGGAGTGGCTTTGGGGTATATATTTCTCTCCCCTCCCCTCTCTCCTTCCCCTTCCCCCTCCTGATCATCATGTGCGCTGCTTCCCTCTGCCACACTCTTCCTCCATGATGTTCAGCCTCATCTTGAGCCCCAAGGAATGGAGCCGGCCTTCTATGGACTAAGACCTCTGAAATTCTGAGCCCTCAAACAAACCTTTCCTCCTCTACAATTGTGCTGCTCAGGTCCTTTAGTCACAGCAGCAAAAAAGCAGACTAAAACAGGGGTCCACCATGATGACCTCACCTAATCCTAATCACCCTCCAAAGGTCTCAATCCAAATACCATTAACATATGAACTTGGAGATTAAGTTTCCAACCCATGAACTTTTGGGAGACACATTCAAATCATAGAACATGACTGATATAAACTACTTCCAGAGAGAGACATACATTTTGTTCTATACATTTTTATGAGAATAAACAAACATACACATTGTGAACAGGATTATATACCTGAACATATTTATGTTTTTTCTGTCTGCTTCTCCATTACCAGCAGGGGCAGTGTTTAAAAAGATGGACTGAGAATCATACTGTGCTCCAGCTCAGGGGTGTGCTCAGGAGTGAACACTATCCATGATATCTTTGCAACAGCATCCAACACATGAAGAACATCAATGTAAGTGGCGCTTGGGGTCAAGAATAAACAAAATATAGTTTGTATATCAACACATAATAGCTTTGCCTATCAATACACAAGGACCTACCTTTGTTTTCTCAAAGACTCCTTTATAGTCCACCCTATCATTATTTATCAAATGAATTTTCTAATGACAAACATTTATGTTTTCTAAACTTTTGACCTTATAAACCATGATTCAATGAACATCTTGATGCACACATATTTTAATACCTTTCTTATTGTTTCCTTTTAACAAATAACCAAGAAATAGAGTCACTGGATCAAAGATAATACCACTACATTGTACTCCAGAAAGGTTAGATGGAAGGCTATCCCACCAAATCCTCACTGATACATTAATTATCATTCTTTGTCATCTTCAGTAATCTAAAAGTAAACAAATTGAGGTACCATTCTGATATGCATTCAGTTGATTAATATTGGGGTGGGGCACCTTTCACGTTTTGTTCATATCCTCTGCCCATTAGTCTTTTGAGGGAATTGTTAAAAATGATTATCACTTTGTCTGCCCCAGGTGCTGTAAGTATTTTTGCAAGTTTGTAGTTCACCTATTAACCTTGTTTCTGGTTCTTGGTGCCACACAAAAGCCAGAGTGAAGGGAGAAACGTGCAGAAAGCATCATTTCTGCAGAGATTGGTAAATCGAGTCCTGATGCATGATTGAAAGTCCACTGGACAGACCATGAGTGGAGGGAAGCAAACAGGAAGTCAGGTTGGGTCCCGAGAGCCTAAAAAAATAAACTGACACTATCAACTACTTTCTGGCATTTAAAGCAGCTGAAATTTATCACCTGAGTTCTTATAAAAGCAGAATAGGGGTCCCCTTTCATTCCCATCCTCTTCTCTTCCTTTCTATTCCAGCATGGAGGCAACCCCAGGGGCATGTCCAGTATTCAGGACATGGGGCATCAAGAGGAGGGTATGGTAATAATCTGTTATTAAACAAATAAGTTATATGATCACACAAATAAGGAAATATACTAAGGGTAGAGGGAGCCTTGGTCCTCCCTGTCAGAGAATGGATTCACAACGATGTTAAGGGAGAAGACTAGAAGAAAGCAAGAGGTAATAGAATGGAATTGGAACTACCATTAAAAAGTAATTTTAAGCCAGGTGCAGTGGTGCACGCCTGTAATCCCAGCATCTCTGGAGGCTGAAGCAGTAGGATTGTGAGTTCAAAGCTAGCCTCAGCCAAAGCAAGGCACTAAACAGCTCAGTGAGCCGTGTCTCTAAATAAAATACAAAATAGTTCTGGGGATGTGACTCAGTGGTTGAGTAACACTGAGTTCAATCCCTGGTACCCGCCCCCCCAAAAAAAAGTAATTAAAAAAAACATGTCTGTGTAGTTTACTTATATATATGTAATATGCATATATAATAATATGTATGCATGTTACCTGTACATACATACAGGTAGATATAGAAATCACATGACATGTGTATCTGTACGTAGACACTTATATAAACATGTGTTTTCTAGCTCTGTTCCCTGAGACAGTGATACCTCCCTAATAGCAAACCAACTGAGCACTCAGATCTTGTTTCTAAATACCCCTGCACCAAAAAGAGTAAAAGCTTTGTAGAGAAATCAGTGATTTGGGGCAGGGACAGAAAAAGTATAAAGTGCACCTGGAACACAAAGTTCCAGGTTCAAAGATGATGGATACATTCAAAAAGATGCAGAAGCCAGTTTGAACAAGCTCCCACTGGTCAAAGCAAGGCAATTTGAGAAACAAAATGAATAATGAGAATATCAGATTATATCCACTGAATAAAACGGGAGTCCAAAAATCCATGTGATATAATTTAATGAATAAGTAAATGGAGAAGAAAACATTTTCCATAATGGTAGAATCCCTATTAAACAAATATAGAAGGAATAAACCATATATCTGATAAGAACTTAGAGCTAGAATATAAAAACTACTGCAAGTCAATAAAAGAAATACAAATTACCCAATTAAAAAATAAGGAAAGATAGCCAGATGCATTGACACATACTTGTAAACCAGGCTACTTGGGATACTGAATCAAGAGGATCACAAACTCAAGATTAGCTTAAACAATTTAGCAAGACTCTGTCTCCAAATTTAAAAAAAAATGGCTGAAGTAATGCTCACTAATAGAGTGCTTGCCTAGCATGCATGAGACTCTGGGTTCAATCCCCAGTACCCACCACACACACAAAAATCAAAGGATCTGGTTATACATTGGTTTCAGTTGTGTATCAGATTTGCATTACTATGGTGAAATACCTGAGGTGGCTGATGTTATTTTAAAAAAAAAAAAAGTTTATTTAACTCACAGTTTGGAAGCTTCAAGTCCAGAATGGGACAGCCTCATATGCTTGGATTCTGGAGACAACGGCACATACTGGTGGGAGGAATGTAGGAGCAATCAAGTAATCACATCTGGAACCAGAGAGAGAGAAGGGAAGATGGTGTGGTCCTGCAATCCCAATGACCTAAAGACCCGCCACAAGGCCTTGCCTTCCAAAGGACCACAGCATCTCCCCATAGCATCACCCTGGGGTCCAGGCCTTGATACATGGACTTCTGGGGAACATTACCCATATGCAAGCCATGGCAGGTTCAATTGTGCATGATCCCCAATTGAAATAGATATGTCGAACTTCTAATGTGACTATATTTGAAAATAGGATTGTTAAGGATATCACAAGGTCATATTGAAGTAAGATAGGCCTCTAATCCAAAAAGACTGGCGTCCTTGTGAGGAGAGGAGAAGTGGCAGTGGAGAGCACCATGTGAAGACTGAAGCAGGGATCAGAGTGATGCATCTACAAGCCAGGGAATGCCCAGGACCACCAGCAGCCATGAGATGCTGGGAGAGAAGCCTGGAGCAGACCCTTCCTCACAGGCTTCAGGAGGAACCAACCCTGCTGAGTTCACAGCAGTACTATTCACAGAAGCCAAAAAGTAGAGACAACTCAGATGTCCATCACCTGGCCAATGGACACATAAAGTTGGTGTACCCAGAAAATGGGATCGTAGTTGCCAGTGAACCACTAATATGAACTAATAAATGAACTACAATATAGATAAACCTTAAAAAACGGAGCTGGAGATGTGGCTCAAGCGGTAGTGCGCTCGCCTGGCATGCGCGGAGTGCTGGGTCCTCAGCACCACATAAAAGTAAAATAAAGATGTTGTGTCCACCGAAAAACTAAAAAATAAATATTAAAAAAAAGTTATGCTAAGCCAGTCACAAAGGATCACATATTGTATAATTCTGTTTATGAAATATCCAGAATAGACAAATCTGTATAGACAGAAAATAGATTTGTGCCCAGGGCACAAAAGAGGTTGGGAATACTAGGGGTAACAACGAAGAGGTATGGTGTTCTAAAATTGATTGTGGTGATGGATACACAAGTCTATAAATATTTAAAAAGCTATTGAATTGTACATTTAAGTGAATAAATTGTATATGTGAATTATGTCTCAATGAAGCTGTTTAATTGTAGAAGAAATTGCAGAAAGAAATAATCACCATTTGCCAATCATCATAGCTATGGTGAGATGAAATTGGGTAGTTCTCCAACTTGTGCTGAACAGGTAGGAACTATGTACCCCAAAGTGACCACGCCCCCAGCCACACCCTACCCACCTTCAGTTACCACTCACATGCCTATCAGGGGATTAAGTCACCGACTGGGTTAAAGCTCTCATAACTCAATAATTTCTCCTTTAAACCTTCTTTCTTGGGCTCCCCCCACAGCTATAAGTCCCTCATGTAACTCATGTTATGTCTTATACCTGGAGAACAGGAATGCCACCCAGAAAGACCAAGATAAATCTGAGCAAACAGGCACTTCCTCATTCCCCCCAGTGTAGACCCATCAGATCATATCCTTTGTGTCCAATCATACTTCTATACAACTGCATTCTTTATCAAACCTAAGCATTAAAATACACAATTCTCCCCTAGGTCTTTGGGTGTCCATTTCTGAAGACCTGGATCACATAAAACTCTGAATAACTTTGGTATGTTTCCTCTTGTCAATCTGTCTTTTGTGGTGGGGATGTCAGCCATGACCCTTGCAATAGGTGAGAAAAGGTATTACATTTTTTTCTCTCCCACAGGGTGGGGGGGGGTGTGTCCCCGACCTTCACTACTCTATTCTCCACCCAGTAGCTAGTATGACTGTTTTAGTCAGCTTTTTTGCTGCTGTGACTAAAGGACCTGACCGGAACAATTTTAGAGGACGAAAAGTTGATTTGGAGGTTCACAGTTTCAGAGGTCTCCATCCATAGACAGCAGGCTCCTTTCCTTGGGGTTCAAGGTGAGGCTGAACATCATGGTGGAAGAGTGTGGCAGAGGTAAGCAACTCATATGATGATCAGACAGCAAAGAGAGATGAAGCTCAGCTCACCAAATATAAACCCCAAAGGCACTCCCCAGTGACCTACCCTTTCCAGCCACACCCTGCCCTCCGTCAATTACCACTCAGTTTACTCCTATCAGGGGATTAATTCAGTGATTGGGTTAAGTTTTCATGACCCAATCATTTCTCCTCTAAATCTTCTTGAACTGTCTCAGACAGGAGCTTTTGGGGGACACCTCACATCCAAACCATAACAGTGATCTTCATTGTGTGACATTAATTAAATTATGTCACTACCTACTCAAACCTCTTCTAATGTTGCTTCATTGCCCTTAAGTAAAACAAACACCTTGCCATGGCTGTATTACTTTTCTAGAACTATCACAGCAAAGCACCCCACGTGTTGGGCTTAAAATAACTTATATTTATTGTCTCACAGTTCTGGAGGCCAAAAGCCTGAAATCAAGGAGCAAGCAGGATTGGTTCCTCCTAAGGGGAACACCAGGCCTCTCTCGTTGAGTTGTAGAGAGCCCAGAGCAATGGAGATAGCCACCCAATGGGCTGAGACCTCTGAAACTAACAAGAATCAGTCAATAGACAATGTTCATTGGTGAAAAATTAAATCTTCCATGACATTATTCAGTGTAATACTCATTTAGGGGTTTTTTTCCCCTATGGAATTTTTTATATTCATTAAAACCAGAAGAACTGCTTATTTAAAGGTTAAAGAGAAAGGGCATAAAAATCATTCCATTTCCCTCTTCCTCTGTCCCTTTTTCTTCCTTTCTATAAATGTCTATTATTAAATGTTATCTGCAACATAGTAAAATCCAATTGCTGCATTAGGTTCTAGAAATAAAAAAAATTAAAAGATCAATATCTTTCCCTTCAGATGTTTACACCTCATCTTCTGAAATTACAAATCCACCTGGAAGTCCACATTTTTACACACATAGCGTACTTACCAGCTTGAAATCACTTCTAGTACAAAATGATCACAGTCTGTGTATGAGCTCTCCCGGTGCCTGAACTTACACGATTGTGCTTTTCTTTGGAACTTATACAATATTATTATTACATGTATTATTTCATATGATTCTCATAAAGGTCCATCATAATCTCCATTTTACTGGTGAGACCATTGAGGCCCCCAGCCATGAATAAATAATGCCAAGGGCCCAGAGTTAATGAAAAGAACAGCCAGAACTAGAACTCAGGGTTTCTTGCTTTCAGAGATAATAGTTTCCTCCCCATCACTATGAAGCTCCAATCCTTCATTGATGTCCTCTCAGCCCTGATTTGGAAGCCAGGCTCCAATCTCTGGAATCTGGATTTTTTTTTTCATTATGTATAGACTTCACAGTGGACATTGTAACATGGGGCTGAACTTGGAATCACCCAAGAAATTTAGTGAGACAGCCACTATTCTGGCTGCTATCTCAATTTGGAGTAAATTAGAAGCCACAGAAATGGCCTAAAACCAAGAAAAGGCAGAAGAAATGCAATTTCAAGCAGAAACCAAAACTAAATTCTTTTCTCCTGGAAAAATGTGAGGCTATAGACCTCCAAAGAGATGCAAGAATCTACTTACTGGCTTCTCTTATCAGTGAACAGGATTTCTAAGGCGCTAACATATCTTTTTGCATTCAGGTGAATGGGTTAATCATGTCTGCTTTTCAGAAAAGGAAGCAGTTCCCAGATGTGAGACCCTTTCTAAGGTTACATGGCAAGTCAGTGGCAAAATGAAGATGGCGGAGCTTTAGATGAAAAAAGAGAAAACATGGGGTGAAAAGAAGTCCATCAAAGGACAAGGGTAACCACTTTGCTTAAACAACAGGGGAGGGGCTTTAATTTTATAGATACATGTTAAATTAGTTAAGGCAATATCCTATAACTGTACATACAAACTCTCTCTCCTTTTTTTTTTTTTTTTGTATTGAGAATTGAATCCAGGGACACTCTACCACTGAGCTATATCCCCAGCCCTTTTCATTTTTTAAATTTTGAGACAGGGTCTCCCTAATTTACCAAAGCTGGCCTCAAACTTGCAATCTTCCTATTTCAGCTTCCAATTAGCTGGAAGTGAGGGCCACTGTGCCTGACAACTATATAACTATCTCTGTCTATCTATGTATCTATTTCTCTCTCTCTCTCTCTCTCTCTCTCTATATATATATATATATACACACACACACACACACACACACACACACACACACACACATACATTTTCTAGAATATATATATATTCTAGAAAAGTATGACAATGCAGCTATGGACATAGATACACAAAACCTGAAGTAAATCCACAGCTTTTCAAAATAGCAGCCTTTTCTATTTTAGGAGAAATGGAACAACTTACAAAGCTAATTGTTGAGTTTATTTACCTGTCTGGTTTCTCTAACAACGGCACACAGGTAGTAAGCTCAAAATCCCTAGTAATTTCCTGGCAATCCTTATATAAGATAGACATGAACAGTGTGTTGTGAGATTTTTTGAGAAGCTCTTCCAGCACCTCAACCTTCAGATCTCCAAAGGGGAAGGTGCTTTGCTGTCAGCTCTCACTAGAGAATGCTCAGTGGGCCACACAGCAGAAACTACATCTTGGGCCTCTGGGGACACCCTGACCCAGGATTTGGAGACTAGAGGAAAAGAGACTAACTCAAGAAAGGCTATATAGCAACTCAATTCACAATAGCTAAGCTATGGAACCAGCTTATGTGTCCTTCAACAGATGAATGAATAAAGAAAATAATATATATATATATATATATATATATATATATATATATATATATATATATATACACACACACACACACACACACACACACACAATGGAATATTACTCAGCATTGAAAGAGAATAAAATCATGGCATTTGCAGGTAAATGGATGGATCTGGAGACTGTCATGTTAAGCGAAATAAGCCAATCCCAAAAAACCAAGGACAAAGTTCTCTCTGATATGCAGATCCTAACACATAATGGGGGTAGGGGTAGAAGTTCAGTGGATTAGACAAAGGGAATGAAAGGAAAAAAGGCAAGATGGGAATAGAAAAGATAGAAGAATGAGTCTAACATAACTCTCCTATGTTCATATATGAATTATACCATCAATGAAACTCCACATCATGTACAGCCACAAGAATGGGATTCTGATTAGCGTAAGCTATACTCCATGTATGTATAATATGTCAAAATACACTCTACTGTCATGTATATCTAAAAAGAACAAAAATTTTTTAAAGAGGCTATAAACCTGGCAGACCCATCTCCCCAGGACTAGTGCTATAACTCAGGCGGGGATGCCTGCTTCTTGAGAAGGGTGAGTTCTATGAGCTTATGTTTCTCAGGCATGACTCTGATTTTCAGTCTCATAGCCATGTGTGATGGGTTGCCTTAATTGGCCCTCAACACCCCCCCCCTCAACAACTCCCCAAATACTTTTTTATTGTTGTTGTTTGTTATCTGGTTAATCATCTTAGAGTAGATTTCTCTGCCAACAAATCTACGAAGTCTCTCCCCGCTTCCTCTGCTTTAGTTTGGCAAACTCCAAGAAACAACTGGTGGTCTGACCCACCTGGAGGCCTGTTAAACCCTGGGAGTCATCTTCCCAACTGCAGAGAGCCACTCTCTGGAGGGCTCCACTATTGTAGGGAGAGAGGAAATGGACACAGAGAACTCTCAATTCATGTTTACATCCAGAGAGATTTTGTAGGTCACAAGTAATATTGTTTGGTTTCTCTAATCAGCTTCAAAGACCCTGTAAGGCTCCTGTTACCATTGTGTGGCTAGTAATTCCGTGTCACAACTAATTACCACCTAATAGCCACCGTGAATGCACCGGCTCCAGTTAAAAAGCAAAGTGGATTTCTTCCTGCATTCAGACCTCATCTGCTCCAGTTATTCCTCCCTACTGTAGCTCATCAGCTCTGTCCCTAGTGGAGGTAGCTGTCCCCTTCCCCCCACGTATGGATTATTTATCATTCAAATGCTCAGGCTTGCCCACACTCTCTTTTTACAATCAGGATGTTGCCTACACTGTGAGAAAAGTTTTTGAAGAAAGATTAGTGGGATTAGGAAAGGCTCACATATGTTCAGCCTCGCCCTTGGTGTTCAAGACATCACAACCCTGCACCACCCAGGAAGCATAAGAAAATGGACTGCAGGCAGAGCAGAGGGTGGCTGGTGGAGGGAGGGCGCAGGAGAGAGGCTGTGTGGTTCTCCCTCAAGAATACAAAGCTGGAGTCAAATGCAAATCTGGAAATGTTTTATACTGGGGAATTCCTGGGCAGTTTGCTAGAATTTCTGTTTTTCAGTACTGTTTTCCTTTCACTTCTTGTATTGGTCAGGCTTGCCTCTCTACAAGGAAATACCTGAGGCAACTAACTGATAATGAGAAGAGGTTTATTTATGTCATTATTTTGGAGGTTCAAAGTCTAAATGGTCTGTTACAGGTTTGGCCAGGGCTGCCTTTGACTGCATCACCTCATGGTGGAGGTGGCAGCGCGTGGAGTACGTGTTGGGAGCAAGTGATCACACCTTGAATCAGAGCTAAGGGAGAGAGGATGAGCTGGGGTCCCACAGCCCTCTTCAAGAGTAAGCCCCCATCACTCCCACAAACTCCCCATCACCACCATACGTTTTTTATCCCTTCCAAAATAGCAACACACTGCAGACCACATCTTAAATTTTAATAGACCATGAGGGACACACAAATCAAACAATTAAATAATACCCAAAACATAGCACTCCCTGGCTGATTTTTTTTCTCCCCTTGAGAACCTGACAGAGTATGGGAGGGGAGGTGGCAGAGGCAAAGCTCAACACTTTGGCCTGAAGGCAAGTTATAAAAACTATGCCCACTGGCTGCCCCTTGGCATTCCTGGTCTACATTTTCTTGCCCTACTTATTTTTTTTTAAAAGCACCAAATGAAGCAAAAGTCATGACTCCAAGGGCCTCTGGGAAAACCTGTCCTCGAGTTGGAATATCCTGTTGAGTTAAACTTCTAACCAATCCAAACTGGTGACTCATCTTCTCCCCTGGAATGTCACACTGGACGTCTTAGTCTGTTCAGGCTATCATAACAAAATATTTTATACTGTAATTTACAAGTAATAGAAGTTTATTTCTCGTGGTTCTGGAGGCTAGGAAGTCCAAGATGAAGGTGCTAGTGTCTAGTGGAGGCTCCTTCCCTGTTTCAGAGATGGGCCTTACTGCTGCATGTTCACATGGACTCCCTGGAACCCTTTGACAAGAGCACTGATCCCAGCATGTGGACAGACACTTCTTATTGCTTCCTAAAGAGCCCACATCCTCATACTTTTGTATTATGGATTAAGTTTCAGCAGAAATTTTGGAGGGGACACAAACATTCCACAAGTCTGAGTACCAAGAAGAAGTAAAAAGGGAATAAGAAATGGATAGGTAGTTTTAGAATCTTTCCCAAACTCCCCATGAACTAGAATAGCAAAGTCACAGAGCTATGGACAACGTTTGCCATAGAACTGGGGACGCCTTAATCCCTGCGAACACCAAATACTAACAGGGCTGGACAAAGCATCTACAGTTTGAGATCAGCATGGGCCCAGTGTCAGTGCTGAAGGAGGAGAAGGGAAGGAGACTGTGGTTCTGAAGATGCTGAAGGTGAGGGAATCACAAAATCCCCAGTACAATCAGAGCCAGAACCAGGAGAGGGATCTGCAAGCCCAGTGCATGGGTCAGTCCAAGGGGGCAGGAATGCAACAACCTGGTGGTGGTGGAGTGATCTGGGTCCCACATGTTCTCAAAGTGAGCAAAGTCCCTTCTAACACAAAGCCTTGTCCTGAGGGGCGTCTGGGTAAAACAACAGAGGCAACAAAAGAAGTGGAGTGGGAGCCAGGGGAGGGAGGGGGAGCAGACAAGGGGGAGGGGGAAGACAAGGCACCATTTGCTGACTTTTGCTTTATTTCTTTGTGAAAACAACAGGAGGGGAGCTCTAGAGCCTGTAAAGGCTGTCCCATCATGCCCTTGGCTCCCAAACGTACAGGCAAGTTCATTTCACTGAGAAAAAAAACAACTGAAAACAAGTGGGGTGGCAAATCATAAAAAGCTATTTTAAGAGGAAATTTTTTTAAAAGGAGTAGGATAAAGTTTCTATAAACAACAAAAACATGCCAGGAAGGATTGTCCACAAAACCTTTCAAATAAGTAAATAAAATTAAGAAAAGATAGGAACTATAAAAGACAATATGCCTCAGAATTAGGGAGAAAACTAAAAAAAAAAGAGATTAGAGAAAAAAATTGAAAAAAAAGAGGTGACGGAATTTAGAAAATAACTAAAAATGAAAGAAAAAATACTGGAGAGACATTGACATATGAGTTGGTAGAAAGTCAAGGGACAGAGAAACATGTTAAATGACACCATGGGATGCAATGCTAGTGGGTCCCTGGGAAAATCTGCAGGTCAATGGACCCAGCTCCTTCAACATCAAGAATCGTTTAGGAGAACAAAAAGAGAGAGAAAAGAAAACTACAGATAAAAAAGACTTAGAAGTCATTTCAACCAATTGTAAAGTAAGGACCTTATTTGGATTCTGATTCAAAGAATGGGGGGCGGGGGAGAAAGGACAATCAGGACATTAGGAACATGACACTCTTTAATAATATGAAAGAATTAATGCTATTAGGTATAATAAAATGGTTACCCTTTTAAAAAAGATAATCTATTAAAGGTTCATGCTGAAATGTTTACTTTTCCCTTAAGATCAGGAATCAAGCAGGAATGTCTGTTCTCACCACTGCTAACATTGCACTGGTCATTCCAGCCATAGCAATAAGGCAAGAAAAAGAAACAAAGACATGTATTCATGTTGGAAAGGTAGAAAGAAAGCTGTCCTTTTGTAACTGGCTTATTCCTTAAAGATGACATGATCATCTATGTAGAAATTCCTAAGAAATTTACCAAAAGATCATAAGAACTGACAAGGGCATTTAGCAAAGTTTCAGAACACAAGGTCAATATACAAAAACTAACGTAGTTCTACATACTAGCCACAAATAATTGAAAATTGAAATAAAATACTTTTTAATATCATAAAATTAGTGTCTATGAATAAATCTGGAAAAAGATGTATAAGATCTGTATACCAAAAACTACAAAACATTGCTGAGAGAAATTTTTAAAATGACTAACTTGGATTCAGAATTTAACTCTGAGAACAATGTCAGGTCACCTTCCCTAAAGAATAGATACCTAAACAAAGCTAACTCTAAATTAACAGGGAAGACAGAGGAAATAAATTTTGGATAACCAACCAATAGCATCTCACAAGAACTGCCATGGTCCAAATGTCTGAGTCCGCCCCCCCCCCAAAATTCATATTCATATCATATCCTAACCATCAAGGTGACAGGACGCTTGGAAGATGATCAGATTCTGAGGGCAGAGTCCTTATGAATGGGATTATTGCCTTCGTGAAAGCAGCCCCAGAGAGCTTGTTTTTCCCTTTCACCAAGTGAAAATTTAGAAGAAAGAGCTGTTTATGAGTAATAGGCCCTCACCAAATACTGAATCTGCCAGAATTTTGACTTTGGACTTGTCAACCACCAGAACCATCAGAAATACATATTTGTTGTTTATAAGCTACCCGGGTTATGGTTATTTTGTTCTGGCAGCCTGAGTGTGTGAGGTTGCTATTCTGCAAAATACGTCAGGGTTGTGTTCTTAGAGGAGAAACCTAAAGCTGTGTGTCACTGGCCCCTCCTAAGGTGGCTGTTATAGGAAAGTTGCCCCGGAGCTTAGTGAAGTGATTTTCTGTTTCATCTCCCAACAGACACAGGGGAAGGACCCAACCCCCATGGTTATTCCCAAGACTTATTTCATCTAACTCTTTCACTTATTCCTATGTTGACTGCTTCCTAGGATGCTAATCAGTTTCCTAGGGATGATAACAACTCGGCAGGGTTGATCATCAGAGCTTTGTCCTTCTTTCTGCCCTTTGGTGAAGCTGCTAATGTGCAGTCGCCTGGTCTCAGCTTAGGAGAGCCAAGCAGGGAGCAGAGGTGCCAGGCTGGAGGTCAGCTTCAACCCACAGGCAAAACAGGGATACAGGTGAGTGGCCCAAGCTGCCACCAGGTAAGGGCAGGTTAGCTGCACTTCAAAGTGTAAAGATTATCCCAATTATAATGCTTTTGGGGAAGAATCACTAAGGAGATAAAGAGAATCACTTGGAATTGGGTGAGTCCCTGAAAGGGCCTGAATACCAGTGGCACATGCTGGATAAACCACCTTTATAGCAGGACCAAGCTTGTGAACTAAAGGTCTTTGATGAGTAAGCTCTATGTTTATCATTGTCATCTTCCCTATCAATAACATGCTGAGTGTCCATGGTGGCCACATCTCTGGACTCTTGCAATCCTCGCAACTCCAGGAAACAGGCCCTCTGGTTTTCCACTTATAGATGGTGACCAACCACGCCCAGGTCACACAGGAGTAGGTGGCTGTGCTGTCTCGTTTCTGCACCTACATAATTAAATGCCAGGCTCTAACCCCATGCTTGGGAGGAGAAGGAGACATCGGTGTGGTGCCAACTGTCTCCACAGGCTCAGAGCTGCCTCTCCTTGAAAGAGAGGGGTGACCTAGTGCCCAAATCTCCATATGACATTGACTCCACCAGGATTTACAAGGGCAGGAACAGTGGTAGAAGGGCAAGATCTTCCTCACCCCTCCACCAGTGCGTGTCCTCTTAGTAGTAATTCCACAACTGGGGTCATCTGTGGAGGTGGTGGAGCTCAGGCATCTGCTCTCTGCACACGCCACCCCAGCGTGCTGCTACAGACCTCTCCAGCATGAGGACGTGCTGTCATTCTCTGAATCCCCAGCAGAGAAGCACCTGTTCTACCACAGGATGCAATGTTAATAATGACTGCACCCATCATCCGTTCCTCTTCATCCATTACTAGTTCCTTGCTGGGGAGGGAAATCATTCCTTCCTCACCCTCAATCCATCTGGGTCTAGGGGTACTGAAATTTCACCCATCTCGGGGGTCCCAGTTTGACCTGGGCTGGCCAAGCAGGTCCTAGAACCAGCACATGTCCTGAAGCCAAGAGGAGTCAACTCTGAGAATTTGGGAAGTGAAAATTCTGCTTCAGTGGCCAGGCTGGTGGAGCAGGAGTCTGGAGCTGCTGGAGGAGGTCAGCATCAAGGAAAGCAGAGGCAAGAAGTCAGAGTCAGATCCCACAGTAGCCAGTGGCCTCCAGGTCCAGGAAGTAAGAGCTACTGTGTCAGCTCACAGACTCCTCATTTTGCTTAAGCTGATTCCATCCAGCATCTGTTGCTTATGAAAGAAGGAGTCCCTGTTAATGCAGGCCCTTCCAGGGCTGAGCTCTACATGCATTATCTTGTATTCTTCAGAATCCCTTACACTCCGCAAGGACAGGAACCATGGAGACTGTTTCACAGTGGTGCTTTTGGCAGCTAGCTCGGTACACGGCACTGAGTAGGTGCTGGCTGCACGAGTATGCCCAAAGTCATCAAAGGAGCTGCCCCACAGGACAGTCTTTTGCATGAGCAATGGGCAGAACTTTCTTCCCTTGGAGGTGCCAACGTGCCCACAGTGGTATTTGAACCCAAAGTATTTGCTATTTGGACCCCAAAGACATGCTTCAAAATCTTTAGCAATGCTGCCTCCTTGTTTCATGTGCCAGAGTTAAAGCACAGTTGTGTAAGGTCACAGTGTGAGTCCACTGCCCTGGGCCAAAGGGAGGGAGCTCTCCAGATCATCATTGCAGCTGGGCCAAAGTGACTGTTGATGACAATCAGCCTTGAGAAGGTGGGGGCCTGGCCCTGGAACTCTATGGGGTCAGTAACCTCCAATCCTTCAGTCCATTATGCACAGATGAGTCTGCAAGTCTGAATCAGATAGACCGGCCATTGGATCCTGGCTCCATTATCCATGGACTGTATCACTTGAGGCAAGTTTCTTAACAATCCTGCCCTCAGTTTCCTCACTGTAAAATGGAGATGACACTACTACCCACCTCACAGCCACTCACAGTCATATTTGCTCATTCACTTAAGGTTCACTTAGGTTCCTGCTATACTGCAGATATCATGATTAAAAGATGAGAGGGAGGGCTGGGGATGTGGCTCAAGCGGTAGTGCGCTCGCCTGGCATGCGTGCGGCCCGGGTTCGATCCTCAGCACCACATACAAACAAAGATGTTGTGTCCGCCGAGAACTAAAAAAAATAAAAATAAAATAAATTCTAAAAAAAAAAAAAAGATGAGAGGGAGGGGGTGAGCATGTGCCAAGTGTGCAAGCTCCTTGAATAGGTTCCAGTGCATCATAGACTGAGGACCACTGTGCGAAAGTTTCTGTATGAAGGTGACATGAGGTTGTCCAGGCAGGTTTCAGGGGTCAGAGCAGTGGTGTGCTGACAAGTGTTCAACAATAGGCTCTCTAAGGGAAGAAAGTCTTGCTTAGTTCCATGGCATAGAAGGTCCCATCCAGGCCAACTGTGAATTTCCAAAATGATGCTACAGAGTGTGAAGTTGGGAAGAGGTGGCCTCAATCAGCTCTCCAGGTCAGGACCAGCCTCCTCCAGCCCCTAACGATCTGTAGAATCTTTCAGAAGGGAGTGGTAGGTTCCCTGCTGAAGGGTGAAGCAGGGATTCCTTCAAGAGATACCAAATGAAGAACAGCTCAAATCCCCAGAAGAGCAATTAACCTGTGGGCTTCCCAGGCAGTTCCTCAGTTTAATCAGTGCTGCCTGAGAGGCCCGCATGGCTGGAGGGTGCAGAATGGGTGCTTAACAGGTTCTTTGGCTCAGCCTCAGATTCTCTGTTGAGGCATCCCCACCTGGCTGCTTGGGAAGAATCATGAGAAATAATATACTTATAAATATATACACTTATAAATTAAATAATATGATTATTGTTTCAAGCCATTGGGATAGTTTGTCATACAGATAACTGAAGTAGAGCTCTTCCCCCAGAACTTATCTCATTACCTTTAAATTCTGGACTAGGGCAAAATCAGGATGGTCATCTTTAGGTATATGCCTATTTGCAAGACCACACTATTTTCAGAAAGAATGATTTATTCACACAAGTACATGGTTATGATATTGTTCACTACAATTAAGAAAAAGAAAATAACAACAGTTTTTCCTTAGCAATTTGCAAAATTGAAAGCTAATGAGAATTTGGAAGTTTTAATACATGTTCGTGCTCACACATATTTAGCATTAAGCATAAAATAAATGAAATGATATAATGATACATTTCTCCAATTTATCACAACAATAGATTAAGTGCAAGACTGTGCATTGGCCCATCCAGTTATTTCAGAAGACCTAGTTGGTATGTATGGAAGGCATATGTTTGCAGTGCTCGGTAGAAAGACATAATTACTATGTTTGGGTTGCCTGGTTCCCATCCTTGTAATGAGTAAGATATTTAGAGTCCCGAACTGTTTATGTGACATTTCAATAAGTAATGCAGAGATTTGACAACATTTCCATATTCCTCTTTTAAAGTCTGAAGGCCTCTGCCTTAATCCAAGCTCTTTGGCATTTATTACTGTTTGTTACACTAACAAGTAAGATTATGAGAATTCTAATGAAGGCTTCCAGGGAAAAACTCTGTGATTAAAATGCCATAATAACAGTTGCATGCATTTATGTGCCTGATTACCATAATCTATTTAGCACAAGTAAACATACAAACAGAAGGAGAAAAGCAAGCCCACTGACACTTCAGCTAAGGGAGAATTTGAAATGCGAGGGAGACAATGTAAATATGTAAATGTCTTTGTGTATTCTTTTCATCTCTTTCCTTTCTCATCCTTGCCTCTTTTTTTCCCTCCTTCTTCTTTTTCTGTTTGCTAATGAGAAGACTATGCCATCACATGTGGTCCCCGCTCTATCAGGCTGAGGTGCATTTGGGGGCCATCTGCTGGGGCCAGCATCCTAAACAATGCCACCCAGAAAGCTCTGGATATATTTGCAGCCACCTTTGACATCGTGGAATAGAAGAAATGGTATCTCAAAGACGACAGTCTTTGATGTGTTCACTCTGAACACTTAGTTCAGCTGTTACTCCATTAATGCAAGGCCCCAGCGAGTATGGCCATGCTGTGCCCTGCTTCTCCCTCCCCCTCCCCCACAGCACTGCATTGTCAACAAATTAAAAGCAATCATGCCAGGTTTCTAAATCAGTCTCCCTTCCTATCTCTGCTGGCTTGATTATTTTTAATTCTTAATAAAATGCCAAGACCAGCATCTTCCACTGAGTAAAAGATTTGAAGAACTTTCTTAAAGAGAAACTGAATGCTTTAGTATAAAAGTAGGAAATGGTGACAGCTGTATTTGGATAACTTAAAGAAACTTGCTGGAATCCCAGACAGGTACTAAAGAGACAGCAGCATGGGCATGCTCTTGTTTTAAAGAAAGAAATAATTTGTCAAAACAGTAACAGGCAGGTAGGTAGCTGGTCTAGACTGAGTGCAGAGTGATGGTCTAAGAAAGCAAACATGGAAAGAGATTGGGTAGCTCACCAGTGCCACTGTCTCAAAGAGTATTCGAGAAAAGACTAAAGTTTGGGGGTTATTACAACTGAGGCCTACAGGTAACCATATTGGCTCCTATATATAAATATATTTTTGCTTTTATTCCCAACAATACACTTGAGGCACATAAAAAAAATCCTGAAATATTCATATATAGGAGAATATGTAGTGTACTTCATTGAGTTTTTGCTATGTTCTAAGTACTTTTCACATATCATGACACTTGACCTTTGTGATGAATCAGTGAGCAAGTTTCTGTTACAGATGAGGAAAACGGAACCCAGAGAGGTCAAGTTACTCACACTAAATGGCACTAGTTTAAGTAAAAGAAGAAATTAGAATTCTAACCCAGGCAACCTGAATCCAGACCCTAAACTTTTAAACAGAAAACTAAACTTTTTGCATTCTCCTGAGTTTAAGAATCATATGTCTCAAGGGAAAATTATATGTCCTAAGGGAGACAATATAGTCTAATGCCTGATACACAGAAGTCCCGAAATATATGCCAGCTACGACCATTAATACAACACTAATAATAATAGCAACAATAACATTATTCTTAGAAGAGGCTATCATTTTCATTCCATTCAATTATAACATGCCTCCACATGCATTTTTCAAATTAAAAGATTTTTTTAAAAAAAAAAGGAGGCCAGAGGGGTACAATTTGGAGCGTGTCTTGCTAAAAGCCACGCAGCCATTGTCTGACCGCCAGCTCCACGGTCACCTGCACATATGGTGGAGCCCGGCAGCCAGCATGCCAAGCGCCATATGTACCAAATAATCACAGGGGTAGGTTAAAGAGACAGCCTTCCTTCTAATGCGACCCATGTAGCATTTGGGGAGTAGAAAGTCCGCTCCTATCTGGGGAATTTTTAAACAATGGGTTGAAAGAGAAATTAGGGAAGGCAACAATATTTTGGAATCAACCTAATAAGTGTGAACAGCTGTGATGCAGATCTTCCACACCATGAGCACCGTCACTGACGGGCCCTTCCTCACAGATGAGCCTAAACGTCGGACTCCCTGGGGTTCCTGTCCTCTGCTGGCCCCGTGCGCCTGGGCAACCTCATCTACTGGTGGAGTGATTTCCTCTTGAGCTGGTGTGCCCTTCTCTAGCTCGAATGCATGGAGAACACCAAATGGAGAGTGGACGTCCCACCGGGGGTCCCTCACACATCTCCAACTTGATGCATCCAAAGCACCAGTGCTTCCTCGTGCGCTCTCCACCTCACCCGATGAGATGTGGCAACTCCTGTCCACCAAGCCCCTAGAGCTTAGAAAACTGACAGAATCCTACTCTCCAACCCTGCTTGTCCCTATGAAGTCAATCACCAAGCCGTGCTGGTTTCAGCTCCTAAAAACATTTACCACCTGTCCCTTTTTCTCCATATGTCAGCCACTGTCCAAGGCTGGGGTCTGTATTTGCCTTCTAGAGCCATCATAACAAAGTACCACAGAGCTAGTGGCTTCAACACCAGGCATTGATGGTCTCACTACTCTGGAGGCAGGAAGTCAAAGGTTAAGGTGTGGGCAGGGTCAGTGTCTCCTGAGGCCTCTCTCCGTGGCTTGTAGATGGCCACGTTCTCCAAGGGTCTTCACATGATCATCCCCTTGTGTGTGTGCCTGTGTCCTAATCTCTTCCTCTTTTAAGGACAACAGTCAGATCAAGGGCCCACCCTAATAATCTCATTTCAACTTAATTACATCTATAAAGACTCCATGTTCACATGCAATCATAATTGGAGGTGCTAATTAGGACTGGAGGGGTAGGGATACAATTCGGCCAATAATAGGGTCCCTATCATCTCTCACATTGACTGTCATGACACACTGCATTTTTCAGGATTTCTACAACATTAAGACCCAGTACTTTTCAAATCTCCTATCAAGGACCATGTATTATTGCTAATATTGGGGGGGGGGGAAGAATTACTATATTATTTTGAATATAACTACCATGTGATGACTCAGGGAAGTCTCCTTGGACACTCTGTTCTGCTGTCAACGTCTTATCTATTGCATGTTGTCAACTTTGTGTTACTACAATGAAATTACCTGAGGCAAGTAACTTTATGAAGAGAAAACAATTATCTAGCTCACAATTTGGGAGGTTCAAGTCCAAGACCAGAGGTCTCATTGCTTTGGTCTCTGGTGAGGATGGTTGTTGGCAACAATGGAAGCACATGTCTGAGAGCGGATGTCAAAATAAGTATATGTCAGAGCTAGCGGCCACATCTCCAACTGGAGCAGAGAGAGAGACAATTCTCTCCAAGGGCATGCCCCCAAAGACTTAAAGGGCCTTCCCCTGGACCCAACCTAAAGGTTCACAGGACTTTCCAATTCCACCACCCTGGGAACAAGCCTTCGAATATGGAGCTTTGGAGGACCCTCAGATTACATCAAAATCATAGCCCCATATGTCTCTATTTCCAGGGCAAGGATTCAGACAAAGATTCTCCTCTTATGTTTATTTTTACAGGCTAAAAATTAGATGGACAGTCAGCTGGATCTTGGGTTGGACCCGCCCTGCTGGGATTTACCTTCCATAGTGAACAGACAACAGGAATACCAGGGAACTGTGAGGCATGGTTTGCAGAGTTAGGGAACAATAGCATCCATTTTGAAATGGAAAAAAAAAAAAAAAACAACAACCTCTGTTTTTCAATGCATGTAGCAAATTTCATGAACTTTTATCATAAACAATTTTTGTCCACGCCCCCCCATCCCAAGGAAGTAAGGGGGGCACGAGAGCCTCTCGGGGTCCATCCACATTTGCCCCCCCCCCAGGCTTTGCCTGGAAGACGGTACTTCACTGGGGTGAGCCTCTCAGCATCAAGGGAGGTGAAAGCACCATTCCAGTCTCCCACAGGGGCAGCATCATGGCCCTCCAGAGAGTGGGGGAGAGAGTCTCCAGATGTGTAATGCAGCTGAGAAGACCTCTGCAGAGCCCCACCCCTGAAGCCCTCCCTTGCCTGGCCTTCGGGACTGTAAGGATCTCCCCCTCCAGCAGAGCTCTGGCCCTCAGGGAAGTCATCTCCATCTTCTGAAGGTCCACACCTCCACACTGACTCCCACTGCTGTGCTTTGAATGTCCAAAACTCAGGCTGAAATTTAATGGCTACTCCAACCATGGGAACAGGTGGGGCCTTTCACATGTGCTTTGGCCACGAGTGCTCTGCCCTCAGTGGATTAATCATCATCATGGGGTGGGTAAGTTATTGCGGGAGTGTCTATTATAAATGTGGCCCCCTCCTCCCTTCTCTCCCCATCTTGTGCCTGCCTCACTCACTTTTCCCCCATGTTGTGATGTAGCAGCTAGGTCCTCCCCAGATGTGACACCTCAGTGGTGGGACTTCTCAGCCTCTAGAACTGGAGCCAAATAAACTTGTATCATTTATAACTCCCACAGTCTTTGGGTTTTTTTTTTTTTTTTTTTTTTGTAGCAGCAGAAAATGAACTAAGATATCCACTGTCATCAAAACCAGGGAGAAGAGGTCCCTGCTGGGTTCCCAGTCAGGATCCTAACAGGGAGCAGCATACCTAAGCAAGGCTCTTCAGCGGAGAGTTAACTTACAGAGGGACTCATGACCAAAGTGGGGCCAGGGATAGGGGAGCCACAAAATGCAGAGCAGATGACAGGAGCTAGAGGCCACTAGAGCTGTCCCTACCCTTTGGATCAAAAGGCCAAAGAACTTACTAGAACCCCAAGGAAAGAGAGTCCTGCGAAGCAGGCCGCCTAATAAGAGACAGTGACCTCTTATCGAGGATGTAGGTAGCTCCAGGGTAGTCACAGGGATTTGACTGAGCCCAGCTGGAGGGAGCCCGGAGCAGACAGCAGGAAAGAATCTGTGGCCAGGAAACGTGATAGTCCAGAGACAGTGAGATCTCCAGCACCGAGCCTGCAAGTGTGGCTGTGTCTTTACTTCAGAGGCACATCTGGGCCTTCAGTAACAAATTGCCGTGAGCTTGGTAGATTAAAACAATAGATTTATTCTCACAATTCTAGAGACCAGAAGTCCAAAAGCAAGGTGTCATCTGAGCTGTACTCCCTCCAGAAGCTCAAGGGGAGTTCCTTCCTAGCTTCTTCCAGGCCCCGAGAGCCCCTGACATTCCTGGGCTGGTTGCTACATCACCACAGTCTCTGCCTCCGTCCTCACATGGCCTTGCCTCCCCCGTCTGCATCTCCTCCTCTTCTGTCTGTCTCCAGTCTCCCTCTGACTTTTTTCTTAGGGAGACACCTGTCATGGGTTGTAGGGTGGCCTGGGTAATCCAGGATGGTCCTTAACTTAATACATCTTCAAAGATCCTTTTCCTAAATGAGGACAATTGTATGAGTTCCAAGAATTTGTACACATATTTGGGGTTTGTACGTATATTTTGAGTATTCTCAACCTACTACTAGGAATAGCCCTCTTAATTCTTGGGAAATAGTTCTGGAATGAAGCCCTACACCACCAGGGAACCTGCTGATTCCTGCTTCAATCCATACCCTAGACCATATTACCTCCACGGGGGCTTAGGTGGCAGGTCCTGCCTGACCAGTGAAATAAGGGGCAAAGGGTGGCTTTATGGACTACCTTGGCCTATTGGGCACAGTACCTTCTTAACCACGGCTGCCTGGGCAGAGCTCACTGTAGGCATGTATTAGCTTTCAGGAAAGGAACCCATGCACAGCTC
This sequence comes from Spermophilus citellus, assembly GCF_964194105.1. Taxonomy (NCBI): domain Eukaryota; kingdom Metazoa; phylum Chordata; class Mammalia; order Rodentia; family Sciuridae; genus Spermophilus; species Spermophilus citellus. The sequence goes on from NC_138188.1 coordinate 154,876,764, forward strand.
TTCCCAGCCTGAGTTGCAGGGGCTGGCCTCCAGCAGCCTTCAGGTGCCCTGAGTACTCTCCTTTTCTTTTTTAGGGGAGCTGGTTCTGGGGAAACCCAAGCTGTCCACTTTGTGTCAGATTGCTGCCAAAAGCTTTGCCAGCACCATCCTCCCCCTGAAATGTATTGGCCTCAGCTGCCACCCCTGTGCCCAAGACCCTCTCATACACCTATGCACAGGAGATGCAGATGACCTCCCAGGTCTTTCTCAGAAACTTTCTGCCAGTGTTTCAAGGCATTCACAGAGGCTCTGGAATTGGTCACAGCAGCTAAAGGTATTACTTTTAAATGAGTCAAGCATCAATGGCAGTAGACTAATTTCAGTTCTTAGCATTTTAGATAATGATTCCCGGCACAATGGTGATGGCTGGCTCCCCCTAGGATTCATTCTCTACTATTTCCTTGAGTGCCTATCATGTGACTTTCAAGTCTGGTTATGATTCTTCCCTGGTAGGAGGCTGGATTCAGACTTAGTTGATATAACAAAGACCACTGCAGCAGAGATGTCCCTCCAGACCTCCCAAACGGCTCAATTCAGCATTCAGAAGATCCTTCCCTTGGGTAAAAATTTCATTTAGCTGCATTAGAAAACCCAACACAACCATGGCTTTAACAAAGCAGCAGGGTCTTTTTTCTCTCAACTAAGAGACCAGAGAATCAGTCTCTAGCAGGTGTAGCATCCTGTAGTGTCAGAAACTCGGGCTCTTTTTCTCTTCACTTTCTTTCACACGTGGCCCCACTTATCACCCATGATAGCTTCTCCTTGACCACCACGTTGGGATTCCAGCCAGCACAGGATGAGAACGCAATGAAAAGGACATGCTCCCTCTGCAGGTTGCACGTAACCACTTCTACCTACATCCTACTGGCCAGAATTTGCTCACAAAGGATGCTGGGAAATGTAGTCCTTAGTCTGAGAAGCCATGTGCCTAACCAAGTTTCATTCCCACCTAGAAAGCAGAGCAGATTTGGAGGAACAGTCAGCAATGTTTGCTGCGCTGCTATATGACATGGGGGGACAGCAGCTTCCTCACATACACCCTGCCCTAACTACCTTACAAGGCTGTTGAGAGAACATAATAATTATGACAGTAATTACTTGTAACAATATTTGAGAGCAGAGATGCTGTCTGTTTCATTCTGGATGGGACCCTGGTACCCGGGACAGTTCATAGCACAGGAAAGAGTTCAGTAAGTATCTGCTGAATTATTTGCTTAAAACATAAATAGTCCTCAGCAGATATAGTACACTCCGCACACTTGGAATGTTCTAACTACTCAGAAAAATCATTAGTAAATCTTTGAAAAGATTGGAAATAGTACCAGATGTTGAATCTATTGTAATTTGTAGCCTAGTGTTTGAAGGGGGAAATAACATTGTATTATTCTATCCTGTCACACCATGGTGGTCAGTCCCATCACCTGATCCAACGTCCAATAAGAAAATAAAAGTCGAGCTTTTAGATTAGCTGTCAGTCAGGCAGTCTGTTTTACACATTGCAACATAAATTGGGACAACAACACAAAAGTGACAACTTGGCAACATCTACTAAAATTACAAATGCGCAGAATGTAACCCAGTAATACTAGCCCTGGGGATTTATCATCATGTAACACAGTAACACCAGCCCTGGGGATTTATCATTATGATAGACAACACATGTGCAAATGACAATTTACAAGGTATTTCACTGAAGCATTGTTTGTGATAGTAAAAAGCTGGAAACAATCTAAATGATGTCTTTTGACAGGGCACTAGCTATAGAAATTGTGACCAAAGGATGGAATTTTCTTTAAGGAAGATTGCTAAGCAGCTATTGCTAAGACATTAACTGGGAAAAAAAATCATGATGAGAATAGTGTTTATAGTATTCATGTAAAAAAAAAAAGAAAGCAGAGTGTATCTATCTATATATGTGTGCTTGTGTTTGAATAGAATATCTCTGAAAGAGAAGATAAGAGATTGTATTTGTCAAAGGAACTCTGGTTCGGGGAGAAGGAGGGAGAAGCAAAATTTTCATTATGTGCTTTTGAATTTTGAACTATGTGAACATAGGACCTATTCAAAAATAAGCAGAAATAAAATAAAAATAACTGTCGGCCTCATCTAGTGAGTTGTTTGTTTATTTTGTACTGCAGATTGAACCCAGGGGCACTTTACCACTGAGCTACAACATTAGCCCTTTTTATTTTGATAGAGGGTCTCACTAAGTTGCCCAGGCTCACCTGGAACTTGAGATCCTCCTGCCTCAGCCTTTCAAATTACAAACATGTGCCCCCACACCTGCCATGCTCAGTTCATCTAGTGATCTTCTATCCATTCTTTAAAGTCTAAATCTCTCTGACTGATTGCCCTACAACTAGGAAAGAAGAAATAACATTTTTTGCAATTACAAAATAAAACAATGACTCATCTGCAAATTTCAGGCATCAGCAGAAAGTGCTGGGGATGCCATGGAGAAACTTGTTCAGTGCTCCTTGATCTCCCATGTCTGGGGCTCTGAGTGTCCCTTTTCCATTGGCCTATGACCAGTGGAAGCAGGAAAAAGTATCATCAAGAACCAAGTGATGGGCTGGGATGGTGGCTCAGCGGTAGAGTGCTGGCCTAGCTCAGGCGGGAGCTGGGTTCGATCCTCAGCACCACATAAAGACATTGTGTTGTGTCCATCTATACCTAAAAATAAATATTAAAAAAATAGAACCAAGTGGCTCTTGTAAGGGGTGGGAGGAGCACATGTTCTCATTTAGATTGGGTAGCAGATTTTCCTGGACTTCTGGTCACTCTGGTGGGAATGTATGAGAAATAGATATACTATAAATATATCTGATATACTGGTGTGTGTGTGTGTGTGTGTGTGTGTGTGTGTGTGTGTGTGTAGGCAGGTACAGGAAGAGTGAAAAAAGTAAGATACAGAACAGTGAATAGAGGATGTTGCCACTTATGTGCAAAAGAAGAGAAAAAGAAATGTTTAAACGTATACATGCAAAGCATATTTCCAGAACACACAAGAAACAGCAGTTGCCTCTGGAGACGTGGGGGAAGAATGTCAGTTGTACCTGGGAATCTAACTTTTAATCAAACACCCTTTATACTATTTGAGTTTTATTTTAGGCATATGTGATGACATACATATTCAAAGCATTTTTTCTGCATGTTTGTAGTGAAGAGTACCTTTATGATTTATACTATTTTTTTTTACAAAGTTCTGTGAATAAAATCAGAACCATACATTCAGTGTGTAGAGTTTTGATGCTGCAAGTGAAGCTTGTATATACATCAAATCATTGTAACACTATTAGCTTAAAAAAGACTTTCAGATTTAAAATATTTGGCAGTTTCTAACGACTCAATATGTCCAGAAGTGCATTCTAAGTCTGTTCCAGGTAGCTAAACCTGTGACATTTTCTAAGCACAGCACTTTCCTCTGTTGCTTCTAAATTTAATTTAAACTGCTTACCACGATAAACAGCCTATAACCTCTCTGCTGTGCAGGCTTGGTTCCTTGATTTGGCCTCAGATCTTTCAAAAAGTTTCTCCTTGATTAATTCAGTGCCCTCAACTATATCTTACTATCCCATAATACAATTTCCATTATGTACGTGTGTGGTATATTGCTCACATTGTATTTTTTCTAAGGCTGCCATAACAAATGGCCAACTGGGTAGCTTTAAAAAGAAATTGAATTTCATGGTTCTAGGGGCCAGAAATCAAGGTATTGTTAGAGCCTGGCTTCCTCTGAAGGCCCTTGGGAAAACTCCTTCCTGGTTGTTGCTATCAATCTTTGGTGTTCTTGGCTTTTAGACTCATTACCTCAATTTATGACTTAATGGGACATTCTCCAGGTGTCTATGTCTTCATATGGTCTTTTTATAAGAGCACTAGACATTGGATTTAGAACCCACTCTAATCTAGTACGACCTCACCTGCTTGGGAGTTTCAAGCAGGAGGATAGAGAATTCAAAACCAGTGTTAGCAACAGCAAGGTGCTAAGCAACTCAGTGAGACCCTGCCTCTAATAAAATACAAAATAGGGCTGGGGATGTGGCTCTGTGGTTCAATCCCTGGTACCCCCTTCACCTCCCCCCTCCAAAAAAAAAGGACATCTGAAGAACCCTGCATTCAAATAAAGTTACATTCTTAGGTTCTGGATGGACCTGAGTTCAAAGCATGTTTTAAAGAGGAAATTCCAGTTTATATAATGTCCTCCTCCCTCCCCTTTTTTTTCTTCCCATTCCCTTCCTTCCCACCTCCTCTTTCTTAGTGCAGTGCATATATTGCCTGAAAAGAATGAGTTTGATACATAAACAAGTGCCTTAGCCTCAACCCAGAAGCAGATAATCTTTTTGCCACTGGAAGTGGGGAACTAAAAAGGAAATTGAATGTCTAAAACTCTCATGGTCTTTCAAAATCACAGAACTCAAGTTCTGCCCCCACCCCCACCCATCACAGTCCCAACCAAGGTGTGTTGAACTCTTAATCTCCCTTGAGCAAACCCAACTCACTAAAAGACTAGGGGCTCAGCTTTCCCTATACCTGCAGCTCTCCCTTGTGCAAAGTGGGAACAAGTTTTTTCCAGCCAGACCTTTGGAGAAATATTCCTTAGTCTAAGGAGAACTGGCTCTGGGTACATAGCCCCCACCAGGGCAGGAAGTGAATATGTCTTCTATGAGTTGCCCACAAAGGTCTTGATTCCTCCCAGCACAACCACACACAGTGGAATCTGACTTTCAAGGGTTTCAGCTCTGACTGGCTTTCCATGGTTGGACAGACCTTGAGCAAAGGAGAGAAAGACCTAAAGGGGATTGACTGATGCCACCTTATACCATTTAAAGAGGTCTGGTGGCTGTCATATTGATATGGAACGATGTCCAGAAGGTGCTGAGAAATGGAAAACAACAGGTTCTAAGCCTGTGCACCTAATATGAAATGAGGGTCACCAAAATCTTGACAATGGCTGCTTGGGGGTGGGGGTGGAGTGGGAATGGTAATGGTGACATTTGCTTTCTGTATTGTTTCAAAGTCATATTTTTTTCACATGAGCATGCTTCCTTTTTAAAAATTGCTTTTTGAATTTTATTTAATAGGTGATCAAGGGGTGAGGACCTGGACTATTCAGATGGTTGGGGAAATGATGCCCAATTTCAAGGATACCTGGTGAACTGCAAGAAGGGGTCTGTGAGTCAAGAATCTTGCAGAGAGGGGAATAGCCAAGGATGCGCCCCCAAAAACCTAGAGCAGAGCTTCTCAGGTTGTGCTGTGCTTGTGCCTCTGGATGGACCTGAGAGGGTCTACTTCCAACTAGCACCCAGGACGGGGACTACAAAGGTCTGAGAGGGGCAGGCTGGTGTGAGGAGTCCTCTTAAGGTTCTTGACTCTCAGCAGCCGGCATGGGTCCTGTTTATAAGGAAGGAAAATAAAACATAAGAGTCTGGTATTGAAGGGCAGAGAGAAATAATTTGAAGGAGGAGGAGAGACTAACCCAAACGAGAGGGACACAGAGGGGGAAAGGGAAGAGGAAGCAGAAGTCATGCCTAGCCTCCTGTCTTTCTTGCCCTCTTTTCCAAATCCAGACCGCAGGGTTGCCACCCTCCACGCCCACCCGGCGGAAACAGCGGGCAGCGGACCCTGAGAGGTGGCAAGTTTACAGCGGGGTCCGGTTTCCCTGCACAGAGTCCGTCTTAGGCCCGCGAGATGCTTCTGAAGAGTTGAGTCTTCTACGCTGCTGTGGATTCCCTGCGCGCTGCGCGTTCGGGCGGAGCCGGGCGAGGGCGCCGGGCACCAGAGAGCTCCACCAGGGTCCTCAGCCACTCCATGGATCATTCTGGTTGCGTCTCGCCCCACGCGCCTCTCCTTTCTTGCAGCGGCCTGGATTAGCCCGAAGCCCGTGGGCAGCGGCCCGTGCCCAACCCTGGCTCTACAAACCTCGGTGCACGGCTGAATAGCAGCTGGGTCCCTCGCGTCCAGGAAGAGCCTGGGAGCAGCTCTCAGCTCTCTGGTGTCTGTCCTCGGGTAAAGGGAATAGGGGAGGAAAGCAGGTGTTGGAGGCAAGTCTGGGAGGGTACCGGGATCGCACAATACCCGATGGCTAGTTTGACTTGGGTGGGGGAAGGTGTTGTCACCCTGCCAACATATGCCCAGGAGAGAGCGGCCTCCATATCCTTAAGCATTTTTTTTTTTTTTTTTGAAACTGTGCTAACTGGGAGAGGAGGGGGGTTGTACCCCTGACTCTCGAGTCGCTGTTGTCTTTCATGGCATGTGAATGCTCTGATAAAACTTTGTAGTTATGCAACCACTTTATCACCAATCCTTGTTTCGATTTATCAAGGTCTTCTGGAGCCTGTGCCTGTCCTGGGTCCTGGAGATGCTGCGTGGATTCTGGCACAGTGAAGACCCTCCAGGAACTTCCTGGGGGAGGAAGCCAGACCTTTGCGTGGAGGGGAGAGAAACCTGACAGGGGTGGGGGGAGTTCTGCATGCTTGTAGGGACTCTGGGTGGGAGAGGAGCTTCCCTAGCTGACCCTGAAAGTCTTAGAGAAGTGACTCAGCATCCGGGAGGGAGGGATGAGGCAACAGGGGAGCCTGTGGGTGATAAAAGCAGCACTCCTGGGTGATGAGAATGAGTAGTAGAGGTGGTGAGAAGCCGGCAGAGGTCAGATCAGGGAGGGAGAAGGCCCACATCCTTCAGAACTCCGACTTGAACCTGAAATCCATGTGGAGACACATTGATACTCATTATAAGTACAGCCAGTGCAATCTTCAAATCAAGCCTCATCCCACCCCGCCCCTGGACATAGCAAGCCAGACAGTTCATACATTGCTTGCAGCTGAGAGGCATGAAATCACCCTTGTGATTCTGCAGCCTGAGCACACAAAGGTTGGGTCATTAAAACCCTGGGTTTCCTGGGCTGGGGATGTGGCTCAAGCGGTAGTGCGCTTGCCTGACATGCGTGCGGCCTGGGTTCGATCCTCAGCACCACATACCAACAAAGATGTTGTGATGTTGTGTCCGCCGAGAACTAAAAAATAAATAAATACTAAAAAATTCTTTCTTTCTCTCCTCTCTCTCTCTCTCTCTCTCTCTCTCTCCCCCCCCCACCCCGACTCTTTCTAAAAAAAAAAAAAAAAAATTAAAAAAAAACCCTGGGTTTCCCCTCTTAGTAGTCAGATTGAGCCTCTCCCACCATACCTCCCCTTATCCAGGGCCTAAGGTTGCCAATGCACCTTATAAACGAATGGAACACAAGCACTGGCTTCAGCATCCATCTTCTGACCAAGGACACCTCTGTCCAGGTGCTCTATAGCAGGTTCACCCCATTCCCCACTCTCTAGATTAATCCTGACCTAGAAGGCAGTGGCCCCTGGTATGGAAGTATACAATTAGTCAAGGCCACAGTGTGGACCAAGTATCTCCTGGGAGGAGGGGGGAGGGGGAAGAGGGCACTGGAAGGAGAATGGAGGTGCCTTGGACTTAAGATCTGGTGGGCTGGAGTTCAAACTCGGCCCCTGAAGTGACCCTCAGTCATCAGTATTTAGATTTGCGAAATCAGAACAACCTTCTTAACATCAAATATGTAATTGCCAAGATTAGGAAAGATAATGGATCGTAACCTGAGTCCAGTAAAAGTATATTCCAGTCCCTCCTTAGACCTATTCTAATATTCCACCTTGAACTTGGATAAGGGTAAAGTGGTTAACTTCAGTGGCCCTAATGGGACAATGGCTGTAGTAATCTTTGCCAGAGGGGAGAGTGATCCCTGCCTGGGGGGGGGGGGGCATCAGTTTGGATTTTGCTGGGTTGCTTCTTTGCTAGTTTCCCCTCAGCTTCCCTGCCACTGCACCTTTCTCCCCAAGCTCCCAGAAGTCTTGTAGAACCCACTCTGGGTCCAGCCTCTGCTGGCAGGTAAGCCTAAATCAGACCAGGGTATGGGATCCAGTATACTCAGTGCTGCAAACGGCAAAACTACAAGGGGAGGGTGTCACTAGGTTCTTCCCATGCACTCTGAATCTGTCACACCCTTGGAGAACACAGGTAGCCACTAGGAACCTGCTTTCCCAAGAAGAAACTGAGGCTAGGGACTTAGATCTTTTAAATCTATGATGCCCACAGTCCTTGCCTGCACCTGGTCTCTGGCCCCCTGCTCCTGACCTTGGGCAAATGCCCACACCTCTCTGAGTATCGGTTGCTCCATCTGTAAAGTGAAAGTAATACTTCCCTCTGGGGCCAGTGAGAAAACAAATAAAATGAAGTCTATCAACACCCATTAAGTGACTGGTACAGCTTAGGTTACCTTCAAGTGATCAGAGTTATCATTTGATGAAAGTCAACAGCCCTATCTTTCTAAAAATTCCATACACTCCACAATCCGGATACAGAACTCTTGGTTATTGTGCACACGACTACATACAACTCACCTTTGCTCACATTTACGTGTATTTTATTAGTCATGTTTCACACCAACTCACGCACATTTGCACATGTACGCACGCAGAACTGTGTCAAGCACCTGCCACGTGCCAGGACCCGTTCTTGGTCTGGGACACCAGCACAACTCGGAGGGCTATGGGAGCTGACTTTTGCAAGGAAGACTTGCCATTTGTTTACAGAGTTCGGGGCGGGAAGCGGTCTCATCGCACTTGTTTGAGCACCAAATACTACCATTCTGTAGCCTCCTAATTTGCGGGCCAGGATTGATGGCTGAAATGCATCCCCGCTCCCCTTCCCTTTTTTTTCCTTTCCTTTCCTGTGCCGGGAGCCTTGCCTTCCACCTCATCCCTGGCGGGTTCTGCACAAGGACGGCGCTCTTCTTGGCAGCCAGGAGGAGATGCCGCCTGAATGCAAGCAGGAACTCGGGGAAGGGAAAGGGGAGAAACAGAACCAAAGGCGCGGGAGGCGGGGGAGAGACCCGGAAGCGGTGGGAGGTCTGCGTCCAGGAACCCCGCGCGAACCCCCACCCCCTCGGGTCTGGCATCGGCAGCCGAGCAAAGGCCGCCCCGATACGCACCCGGCCTTTTGTGCGAGGGAACCACAAAGGAGAGGGAAAAACACGTCTTCCGTTTTGACGGAGGAGACCAACCGCTCTAGGACGCAAGGGCCAGCCAGGAAGCCCCGGAGCCAAGTAGCCCGAGCCTGTGAGCTCTCAATTCCCGGGGAAATGGCTTGGGCTCAACTGAGCGCACTGCTGGGAACCGCGGCTGCCGGGACTAGCACAGGAGGTGTACTCCGGGCGCTAGGCTCAGTACCTGGACAAGTGCCGCGACGCATGCAGGACGCACAAGGGCAAGCGCTGGCCGCCCCACTTTAAATTTCCAATTATTCCGGGGCCGGGGGCGGGACACAATGAGATGTATCCAGCGTCCAGTTTGCCCCCAAAATAATGAAAACGAGAGGCACACAGACCCCACCCCCGCCCCACACTCATCTCCCAAGCAACTCTGGCGAAGGGAAATTGTTAGGGGAAGGCAGCCAGGAGAAGAGGCCTACAGCCCAGAGCTGCCAGCCCGAGCTTCGAACCAAAGGAGTGAGAACCGCGAGGTGCCGCTGCACAGCCCCAGAACTGTCCCTGCAATCTCAGCTCAGTGGCTCTTGCTGGGGCTGGAGTGTTTACGGGCGTCCAGGAGGAACTTGGAGAGCAAGCGAACTCTCCTGCCTTCGGACTCTGCCTTTCAGGCTCCAGACTCGCTCCTTCCTAGGATGAGCTCCCCACTTTCGGCCCTGCCTCCGACTCCAGCCACTGGGCCAAACGTGTAAAGAATGTCAAATCAAGCTCTCCCGCAGACCGCTGGACGCAAGATAGACACCAGTGGGAAGCAACAAAAAAAGAAACTCGAGCTCTGGGACACGTGCCGGCGGCTGGACTGAAGGCAGCGCCTGCAACCAAGGCGCGCGCACGGTGTGCCCGCTAGTGTTTATTAGATGCTCTGGCAGGCGCACAACTCCACGGCCCAGCTGGTGGCCCCACAGCTCACACCTCCACTCACGTCCTCACTGCGGTTGACGGGGAAGTCCAAAGGTCGGAGCTCTTCCTGATTCCCCGCTCCCTGGGTTCGTCCGTCTGTGTGACAGATTTTGGTAATTGAACGGTTATGGGTTATCCTTGCAACCGTTGGACGGCATATCACCACGCTTCAGTTCTTCATGTTTTAAATACATATTTAACGGATGGCTGCAGAGCCAGCTGGAAAACACGCGGGTTGAAAAATTATGCTCCAGAAGGCACAAGACCGGCAAAGGCGAAAACCCACTGGGCTTTCTAGCATCGACCCTGGAGGAAAACTTAGAACCGAACTAGGAGCAATAACCTGGGTTTTCGTATTAGCTTGTTTTGTAACGTTGCTACATGAAGACAAATTATGATGTTTGCTTGTTTTTGTAATATACACCTTGGGTATATTAAATGTTCCCAAACAAAGAAAGTAACCCAATAACCCTTAATATGCCCTGGGAGACAGAAGTGGGGACAGTGTATATGAGTGTAGGGGGTGTGTGTGTGTGTGTGCGCGCGCGCGCGCGCGCAAGCACACACACACACACACACACACACACACGTGCGCTTTGTGAGGAGCTGTAAGGATATGAGAAATTCAGCTCAAGGAAAGGTTAAGGATTGGGGAGCCCCGGCAGCTCCTTCTACCCTAAGATCCTACGCTGCCATCTGTACTCCAGAGGAAGGGGCTGCGCTGTAAAGACTGAGCAATTTTTCTGTAGGGTCTCTAGATTTTTAAATCTAGAATGGAATTTTAAAATCTGTAAAATGGATAAGTGCCTAGGCACCTCTGGACAACCTCAGATGCTTCTCCAATTCGGGTTCAATACCTCCTGGTCAAGGTATTTCCCTATTTGAGAGTCGGGCTGTGATAAGTAAAATGTGTCCCGAACCATCCGGGAACAGTTCAATCTCCGCTCCCTTCCTCACCGCAGAAGGAGGACCTAGCTCAAGCCTGAGACGTCTCTTTATAAACAAAACCCAGTCGTGCTGGAAATGCTATCACCGGGCTTCCCCGCTAGTAAACAGGCGGTGGGGATATTTAACTCGTGATGCACTTACTCAGAGTTAGTGCGGTTACTGTACCGAAACTACTCGACCTTGCACATTCTCAACTCTATGAAGAGTTGTGATTTCCTTCAAAACACCGTCCGGGAGCCGGTCCCCTTCTTCCTCGCCCGCCCTCTGCCCGGCAAAGCCGTGTTCCCACCTGGGGGCGCTACCGCCTTCCTGCGGAGCAGCGGCAACAACCACCTAGTACAAGCGCTCTGAGAGAGAAGAAAGTGGGGGCTTTGTGCATGGTTAATCTTTAAATTGGGGGGCCCAAATGCTCGCGTGTTGATCAAACCCAAGAGATGGCAGGAAGCCAGAGAAAGAGAAAACTAGGGAGCTTCCACTGCGTCTTGAGCGTTATCTGCGCACATCTCCAAGATCCAGCTGCGCTGGACGTCAGGTTAGTTTTTATGCCGGGTCTCAAGCCCACGCGGTCTCCCATTAGGACTCTGTGGTGAATATATCTTTATAGAAATTTAACGATGCTTCTCTCTTCCTCAAGCGCTTTCGGCCCTGTCTCCTTCCCGGGTGAGCCTGCCCTCCTCCTCCCGCTCGGCTCTCACTGTCGCCGGCGGGGTCTCCTCCAGTCCCTCCACAAGAATCTCTCCACCGCGGACGCCCATTGGTTGTGCGCGGGGAGGAGGCGTGTGCCGGACCGGGCGGGTTTCATTGAGCGGAATTAGCCCGGATGACATCAGCTTCCCAGCCCCTCCAGTGGGCCCAGCTCATTGGCGCGGCTGCCCCTCCAGGACAAGCACATTGTTTCCCTTCCCCGCCCCCGCCCCGGCCACCACCGCGGCCGTCGTCGCCGCCACCCGGCTATAAAAACCGGCAGATCCCTGAAAGGTGCGGATGCTTATTATAGACCTACGCGACACTAGCGCCCGGAGCCAGGATCTCCACTGCAGCTTTTTGGAGCGAGCTCCTCAAATCGAATTCACAGTAAGTGTCCCCGCCCCCCAGCAACCCTAGACTAGATCCCAAGGACAGATTCCCCCCACCCCCACCCCCGCTCAAACTCGGCGGCGACTCTGGATGCTCCCACCGAGGGGGATCTGGATCCCTCCTGTACCGGTCAGTTATACCGAGCGATTTCACTGCTTTGACTCACTCACCGCAGCATCCTCTCCGCCCAGAGCCATAAGTCGAGGCGACCACAGCTCCTTCTGTGGATCAGTCCGGGTCAGTCTGGAGAGCTCCCGGAGGTCCCGAGACGCACACATGGACCCTGGGCCCTCGCAGTCTCTGGCTGTATAAGTGCGCGCGTGGTTGCTGCGCGGTGTCGATGGAGATAAGGTGGATGCGTTTGAGGAACCAAATAAATAGTTCTCAATTTAGATCCTCACAATACCCGAAGAAACGCTCTGACTTGTTCCTTGCTTATTCCAGTCCTGGAGACCCCGCTTTCCCATTCCTAATAGAAGGAACAAAACCTCTAGCACACCCCTCACTGAGGGACACCCATGCTCTCTAAAATAAAACAACCTGTGGATGAGAGCAGAGGGGAGGCAGTGGGGAAGGAAAGAGGAGATGAGTCATGAATACCGGTGCGGCTAGAAGCAAGGCCAGAGATAGCAGCGAGGTGGACGCAGAGCTACCCGCCACCCGTGCCTGGACTCTGCGCTAAGGAGCAGGCAGGAGCAGCTTTTCTGTCTCACTTAGTGTCTTCTTTCTCTCTTCCATATATTCATATCCCCCCCCCCATTTCTCTCCGGGAAGCTCTGAGAACCCAGGGAGAAAGGACCTCGCAAAAGCTGCGACTATTCCCCGAGGCCATGGACTCGGACGCCAGCCTGGTGTCCAGCCGCCCGTCGTCGCCAGAGCCCGATGACCTTTTTCTGCCGGCCCGGGGCAAGGGCAGTAGCGGCAGCGGCTTCACAGGAGGCACAGTGTCCTCGTCCACACCGAGCGACTGCCCTCCAGAGCTGAGCGCCGAGCTGCGCGGAGCCATGGGCGCGGCGGGCGCGCACCCCGGGGACAAGCTGGGCGGCAGTGGCTTCAAGTCATCCTCGTCCAGCACTTCGTCGTCCACGTCTTCAGCGGCTACGTCGTCCACCAAGAAGGACAAGAAACAGATGACTGAGCCGGAGCTGCAGCAGCTGCGCCTCAAGATCAACAGCCGCGAGCGCAAGCGCATGCACGACCTCAACATCGCCATGGACGGCCTGCGCGAGGTCATGCCTTATGCGCACGGCCCGTCGGTGCGCAAGCTCTCCAAGATCGCCACGCTGCTCCTGGCGCGCAACTACATCCTCATGCTTACCAACTCTTTGGAGGAGATGAAGCGACTGGTGAGCGAGATCTACGGAGGCCACCACGCCGGCTTCCATCCGTCGGCCTGCGGCGGTCTGGCGCACTCTGCACCGCTGCCCGCGGCCACCGCTCACCCGGCGGCCGCCGCTCACGCAGCGCACCATCCGGCAGTGCACCACCCCATTCTGCCTCCCGCCGCAGCCGCCGCAGCTGCCGCCGCCGCCGCCGCGGCGGTGTCCAGCGCCTCTCTGCCGGGCTCCGGGCTGTCGTCTGTCGGCTCCATCCGGCCTCCGCACGGCTTGCTCAAGTCTCCGTCAGCGGCCACGGCCGCCCCTCTCGGGGGCGGAGGAGGCGGCAGCGGAGGCAGCGGTGGCTTCCAGCACTGGGGAGGCATGCCCTGCCCCTGCAGCATGTGCCAGGTGCCACCACCACACCACCATGTGTCGGCTATGGGCGCCGGCAGCCTGCCGCGCCTCACCTCCGACGCCAAGTGAGCTGGTCGGTGCTGGAGCGTTCTGGAGAGCAGGGGGTGCCCGGAGGGTGCAGAGAAGCGAGGGGACTGGCCGGCACTAGGGCTCGCGAGGAGGGGCTCAGGACCATGGGCTAGGGTGGGGAATGATTGGGACTACAGCACCCGGGAATGGAAGTAATGGGACCGCGCAGAGTGGGGAGTGAGGGGCGCTTGACTCCGGGACCTAGTTCGGCCCTCGGCTTTAAACTGCGCAGATCCGGTAGACACTACTTCATAAAATGATACCACCGTATGTGTCCTTCACTCGAATTCCTTCTCTCCACCCCGGGGGGAAAGAGTCTAAAAACTGTTTCCCCAAGAGCCACGGTTTAACTCCCAGACTGGACCCAGGCAGCACTTCGTGGGGGGTCGGGGACTTTCCCTCCTTCCTCCTTTCACGGCTGGTAGGAGACTCTGGTGGGATCCTCACTGCAGAAGCAACCGCTGGGCCTCACCCTCTAGAGTCGTCTCCAAGCCTGGGCCAGGGGCAATGAGTTAGATGGAAGTTGGCGCTGGTACCCGAAGCACTTACGGTCATGTCTCGTCATGCCCGGTTTCCATATCTGGGTAAACCCACATCGTGTAAAAACTGTGGCCATTCCTGTCTCTCTTGTTGACTTGGGGGTTTGTGGTTTTCTAATAAATCTGTGAATGTTCCTTTTTCAACAGTATGAACAAGCTTTATAGACGCTCAGAATAGAACCACTTGTGGAGTGAAATAACCCAAACTGCCGATTTAGGGGGAGGCGGGTGTTTGTGTTTTTTCGGTATTTTAAAATGAATACTAGCCCCCTCCCTCTCCATTCTTTCCGTCTTGAGCGCGCGCGCGCGCGCGCACACACACACACACACACGCACACAAAGTGATTTGGTTTCTTACCCGATTGGGAACGGTTATTTTGGTACCTGAGGGTTTGACAGAACTGAAAGAAGATGCTGTGAATATAGCTTGAGTTATGGGGGCGGGGTTCTGTTAGTTGTTTAATAATTTCTTTCTGGAAGATGTAAATACACTATCAGTGATGAGGTAAGTGCACGATGCTAAGCTGTTTGCTCACGTGACTGCCAACCCCTCCGGAGTCTGAGCCGGCTTTCCTCTCTGTATCGGTTTCTTTTTGCCACGGTTTTTTAACTCAAATGGCAAACTACTCCACGTGCTTCCTGCGTTGGTGCAAATCGCCTGGCGCTGGTTGCGTTGCAATATGGGCTTCAAATCCTCTGCCACATAACATCCCTCCTCTGATAAACGCTGTCCTAGCAGAGAGTGTATCATCTGTTTTATTTTTGTAAAAAAAAAAAAAGTGCTAAATAATATTTATTACTTGTTTGGTTGCAGAAAACGAAATAAATGATTGAGTGTTGAGATTTTAAATAAAACTTAAAGTAAATCAAACTTTTTCATCCTTGTGAGTGGGAGGGTGCTCAGGGAGCTCCCGGAAAGAGGGGTGAGGAATGCGATTTTCTGGGAAGGATTTAACCAGCATCCTGTTGGTTTTCCCCAGAAGAAAGATAGTGGGGGGCTGTTTGTCAATCGCCCCCAACTCCTCCCCTCCTGCGCATCCATTCTATTTAAATAGCCTTTGAGCACATCCTTCCAGTATTTATCACAACTTGCTTTTCTTTAATTTATTTTTCAGGCCTTTCCCTTCAGTTAAAGATTGCTAGTTTAGGAGTGTACATTTCCTTGTGTGGAACTCTGACCTTTCCCAGAGAAAGTCGTGCCTTGGGCTGGGGGTCTGGATGCTCAGACATCCTCTTCTGCTGAGCTTTTATTTTCTCTCTGCTCAAGGGCAGTTGCTGTTCCCCACACAGCCCAGTGGGATCCCTTGGCTTCAGCGGGGAACCAGGCGCTTGGGGCTGAGTGCTTGCTGCGGGAAGGCCCACGGAGTGGAGAGTAAAGGGCTGCACAGGAATGTTTGGTTAGGGATCCATCAGCCCATCTGTCCCTTCTCTGGGCTTTGTACCACCTTGCTGCGGTGCCCACTCAGATCTGAAACTGCAAAGAGCCAGGCCCTGGGGACTACTTGGCTCTTACTTGCCCAACTTTGGCGTCTCTGTTCTTTCCTGGGGTGACTTCTCTTTTCTTGCGGACACAGGGTTCCTTACAACCCAAAGCTGTAATGCAGATTGAAGATAGGGCTCTTAAGGGGGATTCTGGATGGAAATAAAAGCAAACAACAACAATAACAAAACAAAAACAAGAACTTCAGCCTGATCATGAACAGGGACAGATCCTGTTGCAGTCTCTTCACCAGAGCTCTGACCAAGAACGCGCTCGTTCCTGAAAAGACCGGCTGCTGCGTTCTGACATCTTTAGTAGCCACTGGCCGAATGCCCTTGAACCTGGGGCTAGGTTTCCCTGTTCCCATTTATTGAGTCCAGTCCAGGAGGAACCCAGCCCACACAGAGTCCCTTGTCCAGGCCTGGGGTTGGTTCCATCCTCTAACTCTGCAGGCTAGCGCTCGGGGTCCTCTACTGGGCAATGTCGGGCGGCTGGCCAGAACAGCTGCGTCCAGGAACCAGGAACGGGTGCTGTAGGCCTTGCTTTTCACCAAAGGGCTTCTCTTTTCACCAAAGGCTAGGAGGGATTTTGGAGGAGGCCAAGCACTTGGGGGCAGAGAAAAGCAGCCCAGCGGCGCTAAGTGAACCCAAGCAGAGGGCAGGGTAAGATCCAGTCATCTTTATTCCGAATTTCCCATTTGAAACGAAACTTGCAAAGAATTTAAAACTGGGTCCAGCTCTAGCCGCAGACACATACAGAAGAGGCTGGAAACCCTGACCCGTGCAAGCTAAGGGTAGAGGTAGAGGGCTTTGTATGGTAGTGGCCTCTTCATTCACTGCAAAACACGACGGGGACGCGTGCTGGTGCAGCCTCTGGGTGTATGCATAGAAGGACCAATGTTGAAAGAAGACAAATTAAGTCTTGCCCGCCACTCTGGTCCCCAAGTTCTCAGCAGTATCTAGCTAAAGGCCAAGCTAGACCCCTGCCAAGTTAGGAGGAGCATGAACTACTCATCCAGCTGGGAGCCTCAGCCTCAATGTGTGAGGCCCCAACATCCCTGGACCCTAAGGAGGCACATACACGTGCACACAAGAGCGGCATGGGGCACTGCGGGTGGGGGGCAGGCACCCTTGAGGAGGGTGGCCCTGAGCTGACCAGGGTCCTGGATAGAAGGCTCAGGCCAGCGGCTGGACTTCCCTGAGAAGAGATAGAAAACTGTGCACAACTTTGACTTTGATTGGAGCCTTAATTGGAAACAGGCTTCCTACTAAAAGAGAGAGGGAAAGGCAAAGGAAAGCCACAGGGAAGCAGTGCTCCTTGTGGCACTTGCCACAGTGAGTTGGCACCAGGGAAGCCCTGGTCCCTAAATATTTTCCAGCACTAACCTGAGTGAAGCTCAACTTCTTTCCAACTTCAAAACCCTTTGTGTGGCCTTTGTGGCTCCTCACCAGATCCCAAAGTCTGCAGAGACTTGCCCCCCAACCTCCTTAAAAACCTGGGAGCTCTACCAGAGGAGGTTGAGAGGACAGAGTTCAGTGACCAGGGGACTGCCCCCAAGACTCATAGGCTGGAGTCATAGAAAAAGGAAATTCCCTGGCAGTGTTGTAGGACTCACTCTAGGATTGGCCAGAACTCCAGGATAACTCTGATGCCCAGAGACTTGGAATTCTGCATCCCAGGGACAGGCAGTGAGCAGAAGGGTGAAGTGAACTGGCAAACCTAAAGTACATTTTAGTAGAGGATGATATTGCTGAGACCCAGAAGTGTCATACTCCCAGTGAGAGCTGGTTTTCTGATTGGCAGGGGAAGATGTAGCACCAGGGATATCCATGGTGAACTAGGGCTTCTGTAGCCACCTGGGCAGGACCTGACCTTCTCATTCCTGGACTGGAACCAGTGAAGAGCTTCTGGGGCCAGTTCTGTGTTTTCAATTCTCTGACATGCTCTCATAGATAAAACTACTCCAGCACTGGAGAAATGTCTGTCTCTCTTCAGGCCAGAATTTACTTAGAAATCTGTCTGAACTCCCTCTATTAAGTAAAAACCTTAATGCTACCTAGAAGTTCATCAAAGACAAAGGATTCCTCCACATCAGCCCACCTCTCATTTCAAGTTCCTCTTTTCCTACAGGTTTTGTGCCAAGTCTCCCCATCCCCACATAGTACCAGTAGGAATCATGGGGGTCTTTTGCAAAGGCCCTACCCTGAGAGTTTCAAGGCACCCTGCTGGTGTCTGCACCTCTCATCATTGTCTTTACAGACCTGAAAGGAAGACCAGAATCAAGCCTGGATGTTGCCAGAGTGAGCGTTTGCTACACTCAATCCCACTGGATGGGAGAGGGACAGAAACAGCAAGGTAAAGTTACTATGGCTACTCCTTAGTTTGGAAGCTGCCAACAACCCATGCTCTGGGGGCTCAGTTAAGTTTCAAACTCCCTGAGAAGGGCCATGTTAGACTGGGCAGAGATGGAGATTAATCTTCCCAACTCTCTCTCTCTCTCTCTCTCTCTCTCTCTCTCTCTCTCTCTCTCTCTCTCTCTCTCCCTCTGATTTCTAACTCTGTTCTAGGGGGCGAGTTGTTGTTGCTATAAGGTTGCATTGCCTGGCTACAGGTTAATGGGGTGGGGGACAGAGAAGAACCAGTCAGCAGATCTGGGAGGAGGGAGGCTGTTACCCCCCACCCATACTATTAATTATTAATAGGATATTAATAAAGAAAGTGGAAGAGAAGGTGGAAAACATTAAAGTGGTGAGGGTAAGGCCCCGTACTGAGCTTTACACATGTCAGCTCATTGAATTCTCACTGCAACTCTTAGAGGCCCATTTTACAGGTGAGGAAACATAAGCCAAGAGAGGAGAAGTGACTTGCTCAGGGGCACCCCCAGTTGTAATCCAAGAGTGCTGCTCCACAGTCCACACCCAGTAGGTCGCCCAGCCCACGCACCCAGGACCCCCCTGGGACCCCATCCTTTTCAGACTGCCTTAGCTGCCACCAGTGCCCCACGTCCCAGCTCACTCAAGGGAAGCTCCTATGCTCCCTTTCGGTGCCTGGACCCCATCTGTCCTAGACGCCCCCATCTGGGTGGCAGGCGGTGCGGACAGGCTTTAGCAATTAGTGGCTCGGGTGGGCGCGCTGCGCCGGCGCAGGAGGGGCCAGAGCAGGTGAGCCTCGGCGGTCGCTCATTAGGGACTGTTGTTATCGCCAGTCCAGCTGCCGGCCCGGGTCGCAGCCAGATCCTAAGCTGCATTTCCGCCCTGGTTGTGCATCGAGTTCAGGAGGAACTCGGAAAGGGGTTGTAAACGGAAAAGCCTGCAGGGACTTGGCGGATACGTGCGCCAGCTCTGTAAAGCACAACCTGAGGAACCCGTGGGACCCGAGGCCGCTAGGAGTGTGCGCTCTCATTCCACGGGGGCGTCGGACTCCATCTGACCACACGCCAAGGCTCCCCCAGACACGCCAGTAGGCCGAATGGCCCGGGGGATTTCAGTCTGCGAGTCCCGAAAGCGGCGGTGTCCTCCAGGACTACCTGGCAGGCCTCCGGGCTCAGGCTTTATTTGGGTTCTTCTTGTCTCACGTCGCCGCTCGCGGGGAAGACTGTTTGGAAAACTCGCTCTGAAGTGTGTGCAAAAGTCCTCTCTGCCCCTTGCTTCCTGGATCTCGCGGAGGCTGAACCGGGAGGGGTGTGGAGGGGCGTCCTGTGTCCCGCAGACCCGGAGCTCTTGCTGGATGCCCGAGAGCGGCCCGCATCCGCCCAGATTGCCGAAACAAAGCAGCCGGCTTCGACTGCGCTGGCCCTCCTTTGGTGAGATCGCAGTGGCTATAGGGCCTCTGAGTCCACTAGCTGAGGGAGGGATTGGGGTCCACGAGAGGGAGGCTTGCAGAGTCCTCCAGAAGGACCCACATTCCTGTGGACACCAAACAGCTGCCCTCGAGAGCACCGAGCACCAGGCGCACGAATACTGCGGGACACGTGTGCACCCGCACAGGCTCCCGCACACCCGCTCACACCAATTCGCTCTCACAGTTCCACCCACACCAGCGCTTGTACCGGTGCGCAGGCCTCCCTCTCTCAGGAGACCTTCTGTCCCTGCTGAGCATTGGAAGCTGTTATGATTCAGAAATCCTCAGTTGTGGGCAGCTGGGCATGCCAATTTCTCTCTACCGAGCTCTGGGAATCTGCAGTCTTCTCCTGTCTTGCCCCAGCTTTTAGCCCCCTGGCCCTTCAACCCTTCCCTTCCGTGATCCTCCCAAATTAGTCAGATTCAGGGAGCTCTTTTCTCCTACAGGTTGAAAATAGGTCATAAGCACCACCACCCCCTTTTATCCTCAAATGCTGGTGGCAATAAAAGCTTGTCCTCAGGAGCAGGGGTTGTCCTCAGAAGCTGTATGATTGCTGGCTGTGGGCCTCAGTTTCCTCAACTGTGGAATGGAGCCATAATGGGTGATCTCCAAAGTGCCATGAGCAAATCAGGCTCTTGGAACAGAGGTCCTGGGACCCCCACCCCCCAGGTGGCAGGAAGATGTGATGAGTGAAACCAGCCATCCTTGGTGCCTGTGTGTGCTAATGGGGTTCACCAGCCTCTTTGAAGCAGGAACATAGACAATTCTGGAAAGGAGTTATCCTAGGTTCAAACTTTCCTGTAGTAGAAACGGGTTTGGATGCTTCTGTACCTAAATCATACCTGCTAGATGCAAGGGCCGGAAATGAATGAACTGATGGTGTAGTGGGAGTCAATGGAGGACTCAAAGAAGAAGAGGTTTGGAGAGTGTGAGGAGCAAGTCCAGTGTGACAAGACCTTGAATGAATTCTGCATTGATGGGGAATGCTCGCCTTGGGCCAGGTGGGCATTCATGCTTCTACCCAGGGCAGCTGGATTGGGACTTGGGCCCTGCATTACATCGGGCTGGGTTTCCAGACCTCCTTGCATCAGAAGTAACAATGCCTGGCAGTTGTGTGGCTGTGAAGATTAAAGAAAAGCTCCCAGGAGTCACCTTGTGCTTGGTCTCAACTCTGAGTGGGTGCTCTGAACTGCAAGGCCTGCCCAGGTGTAGGTATGCCTAAATCCAGACTCTCACTTGAGTCTCCTCCTCTCAAGCAGCCAGGAATACACAGGTCATGAAAGTAGGTGATCACCATGGAGACTATGAGGGGGCAGCCAGATACGAGGTGATATGCTGTCTCTACCCAGACCCACTAGCTGTGTGACCTAGGTGGGATAAAGGACATGGGCTTTCTGAGCCTTGGTTTTCTCATCTGAAAAATAGGGTGATGATAGTACCATTCTCACAGGCATCAGGTTTGAAAGAGAGAACTCTGTCGTGGGCAGGCCCACAAGCATACTGGATGAAATAGGAGTGCTTGGTTGCAGAGGTATCATTTTATCAAACCTGGGAGGTCTTATGAATTAGGGTTTTGTTACCCTAAGACTTGCCTTGAAGCATCTCAAGGGTTCTGCATGATTCGGGACCCCCAAATCAACATGGCAGTATCCCTGAGCTTTGCTCATATAAAAAACCCCAATGTTCTCCATGCCATCCAGAAACCTGTGTTGAGGACCCCACAACAACTCCTGCCCTGGGACTTGCCCAGTGACCCTAACAAATACATTTGGCTCTTAGGCAGAATCTCAGTGAGAAGCCTGACTGAAGAAGGTAGATTTTGTATGGCTAATTTCCTTATTCAGCCAGATTCTATTATGACTTGGAAATGAAATGGCCAGCTAACTTTCAGCATGTACAAATCTTTACCATAATATAAATAGTACCATTTTTTTTAAATTTTTATTTTTAATACTGGAGACCAAACACAGGGCCTTGCACATGCTAGGCAAGTGTTCTATTACTGACCCGTACCCTTAGCCCAAGTCACATTTTGAGAAGTGGACATTAAAATTTAAACTTGATCATGAAGACTTGACATAAATCTGAGGGACAGTAAATGGTGCAGAAACAGATATCCTGATTTCTATAATTCATCTTCTTAGAATTTTATTCAATACACACTTAATAGTCAGGAGGTGGCAAGAGACTCCTTAATGGCAAATATACAGGCTTATTCTGAGCTCAGCTTTGGGCACAAGAAACACACCTAAGAAACTTGCTCTTTCTTAGCATTTAAGAGTTACCCTGATTGAAAGGAGCCAGTGAAGTGAACTTTTCCACTTGAAATTGAACTTGGGAAGGGAACTTTAACATAGGGAAGGCACCCATTATCTTGAGGGATAACATTTCTTCTTGGAATACAAAGCTCAGTCAACTGAGATCGTAACTACTGCTTCTTCTTTTTCATGTTTTTTTTTTTTTTTTTTTGTATTGGAGACTGAACTCAGAGGCGCTCGACCACTGAGCCACATCCCCAGCCATATTTTGTATTTTGTTTAGAGACAGGGTCTCACTGAGCTGCTGAGAGCCTTAGTTGCTGAGGCTGGCTTTGAATTTGCAATTCTCCTGCCTCAGCCTCCAGAGCTGCTGGGCGTGTGTGCCTGGCCATGTCTTCCTTTTCAATACTCCAAACTTAGCCTGAGATTTTTCATTCCCCTCCCTGCTCTACTTTTCCTGTTTCCATGACATAGTATTATTATTGTTATTGTTGTTATTATTATTACTACTAGTCCTATTACTATTACTATCTCTCTTCCCCACTAGAACTTAAGCTCTATTAGGCAGAGATCTTTGCCCATCTTGAATAGTGATATAGAAGAGTCAAGTACATAGTTGGTGCCCAATAAATATTAATTGAATAAATAAATGGGTGTATACAGATGGTTTTTGCTTCTAAGCAAGAACAGAGACCGCATAAAGCTTCACTGGAACTCCTACATGAGGAAATCAGGCAAAATTTTATCCCATGAAAAGTGCATCATCCAACTGTGTTCTCCCTGCCAAGACTGCTTTTTGAATCTCCTGAGTCTTGGAGGCTGGTCTTGTATTGGTCCTGGGAGCAAAGAAGGAATTTTCTGAAATATTCTGTTAGGGATCAACAAATTTACTAAAGCTTAAATTATGATGTTCTCCCTGGGGAACAAAAGCTGCCACCCCACATCTGCTGGGTAGGCTTTGGGCACAGAAAGGATGTAGACCTTGGGATGTGACATTGACCTTAAGGTGACATGGCTTCCTAGTTAGACAATTTGTTCTAATCCTTTGGGAAGTAAAAGGATTGAGATTAAGAAAATGAAGACACAAATGTTCAGTTGGATAAATCCTTCTGATGAGGATCATATCTGAAAGAGGAAAGATGTCTCTTGGCAAATTAGTGGCTCCCACAAACCATCCATGTCAACGTCACAAACAGAATAAGAACAATATTGGAGTAGGTAGGAGGGTGGCCACAAATGTTCAATTCAAACAGCAAGTATAAACCTTAACATAAAGTATCCTAAAAAAAAAATCCTCAGTGGTTGTATTTATCCCAAATGCAAAACTGTCCCTTTGTTGAGTGGCCGTGCTAACTGAGCCAGGAGAACAATGTTGAGGCTGCTGGCGGGCCATGTGCTAATGTGCTCATGCATTACAGGCTGCAACAGATGGCTGTGACAACACTCAGGCCTGCCCTGCCTGGGTCAGGACGCGGAGCCCAAAGCCTGCTTCTAGCTCTGTCCTGTTATCAAAGCACTGCTTCTCTTTAGCATGTTGTCCTTGGAATGAGGGTTGTCCTTGGAAGGACATACATGCCCATTCTATCCAATTTGAGGGCAAAGGTGCCAAGGAATAGGATTGGCAGTTTGTTTGCTGTTAGCTTAAACCATGTTGCAGAATTGAAAAGTATTCATGTGGAATCTAAACTCAGGAAAAGGGAGACACAAGCTGGGTTGTTCCAACAGGTGAGCTCATGAGCATCACTCACATTTTTAATCTCCTTCTATGAACCTGGGACGTGGTATTGTGAGTGTAGTTCTAATTTCTCTTCCCTTTCCTCTGAGGGGGGGGGGTCTCTCTTCTATCCTTCCCCAAATCCCAGGGAATCAGTGAGGAAGGAAGTCACCCCTCCCCATCCCAGTTACAACAACAAAGCCATATACAAAAAACACAAGGCTTTCTGGTAACTACAGAAGGAGGCTACAAAATGACACATGGTTCCAAAGGAATGTTCGTCCCTGTTTTCCTACACATGAAAAGGAAACCAGAACTAGCTGTCATCTCTGTTCATCCTACCCCACCTGGAAGCAAAGCTTTGGTAGGGGACTTGGGGGGGGGGGAGTGCATCAATGACCATGTTTTGTCATGAACTCTACCCACAGGGCAAGGTTGAGCTGCCCAAGCAACTTTCCAGTTTTCTCCAACTCATGATCCCAAGGCTGGGCACTGGGTTGCACTTAGAGCAGGGGACTCAGGATGGGGGCAGCACTGCAGAGATATCACCTGTTATGCATGCAGAGGTGGTGAAGTAGAGCAGGCACATGGAGACCAGCAGGACCATCAACCCCTCGGCTCAGCTGGGAAGTAGGCATGCAGGTGCACGGCTAGCCAGGTGGCTTTCAAAGCCAGTCCAAGTTTCATGTTGTTTGTGGGGAGCACTGGAAAGCTGGCATGAACCCCAGCCTTCCTCCACCCTGCATGGGGCAGCCAGCATTCCTCTTGTTAATGTTCTGGATGGACAGGTGTGGTGTTTCCAGAAAGCCTACAAAACACCCATTGCCCAGGAGGGATATACAGCATCCATTAGCACAGCAGTCTGTGAAGTGTGGTTGATACCACAAAACAGAGAGCCGAGAGCCTGGAGTAAGTGAGTTTTACCTGGAAGGGAAGACCAAGAACTTGAGGCCAACAACCATCAGTCTATGTCACAGTGGGCTGAGGAAAGAAGGGCACACTTGAAGAGCTTTGTATTTATGGCATCCATTCGTGCAGCAAATCTTCCTTGTGGGACAAAAGCAGGCTCAAACTAGTGGTCTAAGTCAGAGGGAGCAGATTTCCACATGGGCTATGGGAGATACATGTAAAATTAAAAGTAGTAAATTCTTACAGCTCTCATTCCTATGGTGCTCATTTGGAAAGCCTTTTACATTTTCTATTTATTACCTCATTTAAAGGGAGGAGCCAGGAAAATACACATTACCCTGGCAGCTCTGAGGTTTGCTCTTGCTCACACTGCGCTAAGAAGCAGAGCCCAAGGGTCTCTGGATGATTCTCTTCATCCTGCCCGGTGGGCTAGACAGGCTCTCAATCCTGCTGATCCACTCATCTGTAAACTCACATGCTCGAAGGCCATACCTGATACTTTCCCACCCCTTGGAAGGCTGCCCCTCTAACCTCTGCACTCCCCCTGAACGGGATGTAGATTCACCCATATCTTGAGCAGCTTCACCACTTGATGCTTCTGTCATGAAATGGACAGCCTATTTGAAGCTCATTACAGAAGGTATCTTTTTCTGTCCACTTAGCCCTGTGGCCTGTCACCCACTGAAATGAGCCAAGTAGTAAAAGGCCCACCTCCATTCTTGGCATGTTACAGAGGAAAAGAAGAGAAAGACACACAGACTCTAGTGGAATCCTAATTCTCCAAATTCAAGATGAAGGGAACTAGATACAAAGACCAAACTAAGTGAGATGTGTGAATTCATTTTCTGAGTGCCGCAAGTGCCGAGAGCCTGGACCATGGCCAGGGTCTTTTTGAAGGGACTTTGGCCAAATCATGAAATTCATATTTTCTTGAATTACTATGACCTAGAACTTTTTATTTCTGCCTAATAAAAATTTAAGGTATATTCCTGTCTTTCCTGATTCACACTCTCTCCCTGCCTCTTATTTCATTTTTTTAAGGTTCATCTTAAAAATTTTGTTCTGCCTGAGAATTTGTTCCCCATCTGCCATTTTCCTCAGCTTTCTGAGTATCCGGGTCAGGGATTTCCTGGTGTCTTAAAGGGTGTTCTGATGATGAATCCATGCTCTATTGTGTCCTGTCAGGCAAGATCCTGGCAGAACATCCCAGATGTGCAATAGGAAGAGTGCAGACTGGAGCAGCACTGTCCAACCTTCTGTGGTCACAGAAATGGTCTCCATCTGCACTGTCCGATGTGGCAGCCATCGAACATGTGGCAAGAGCCGACTTTTTAGTTTTGTTCCATTTTAAATAATTTTTAACATTAAAAAGCCTCATGTGTTTCATGGCTACTGTGTTGGAGAGTCCAATTCTACAATAAGAGGTCGCAGATACCTTGGTAGTCAGATCTCACCCAGCACATTATCAACCAATGCTACCAAGCCAGCCCCCAAATGCAGAGGATTTCCTCAAAGTCAAATGTGGAAGAAGTTACACAAAGTTCCCACTGTTGTGAAGAAAGGAGACAGAAAGCTGATCACCACTGCATTGAGAGTTGGTGGAAGAAAAGTCATGAGATTGGAGAGAAATCAGGTGAGTGTGGTACACTGAGAAGAAGTTTAAAATCCCTGGAAATGGAAAAGGACTGAAGCATCCTTAGGGACAGTGTGATTAAAGCACCAAACAGATGACAATTCCCCTGAAAAACAGGGATGGAATAAGAAAGAGAAGCACCACCAAGCCCAGCTCAGGTGTGAAGAATCTATTTAACAAAGTGACCACATCCCCCTTGTAAATCTCCTTAGTAGGACTCTAACTGCCATGTGGCTTATGCTCCTGAGTGGTGAAGAATTGACAAGGGAAGAAGGAGAGATAAGAAAAGAGACAGGGGTCTACGAATGGAGATGTCTGTGCGTACAGAAGAGACATATGCATTTCAGACTTGCCCACAATCCAGACAAGTCTCACTCTGTCATTAGAAAAAGCCACATTACCGCTAAGTCAGCACTCTAAAAACCCAGAATCCACCTTCTGGCTCCAATGAACAAGGATCCCTCACTGAAACACACAACCCACGCACCTCGCTCAATCCTTAGAATCACTTGGAAGTTCAGAAAAATTCTTCTGGAAAGCAAGGGTTAGGCACAAGATTCAGAGAAAGCAAGATGAGGTACAGCACCCTTCTCTCACCAGAACTTCTTGTGCAGACGTTCTCCTGCCCTACCACATCCACATCGTAACTGGATTTTATTAGGATTTATTTTGAAGGCATGTATAACAACGACACAGGAGAGGGGGGCGATCGGGAGTCTGGAAAACAAGGAAACGTGATACAGTAGGAAGCAGCTTCTCCATCTGGCATGTGGAGTTGCTCCCAGCTCTGTCTCCGCCTTTCCCATATGTGTGCTCCTAATTTAGAGTGTTAATTCTTTTTCATCTTTTTTCCTGGGATGACAGAGTATAATAAGCAGTGGGTAAGGAAGCATGACTCTGACTGGAAAGGTGGAAATCACATCGTCCTCCAAATCAGTGGAGGAAGTTTCTAACAACACATAATCGGAGCAATCTAATGTGTCATGGAATGAATCTAACTCTAACCCTCAGGCTAATGAAATCACAAGAAATAAATGCCCAAGAGATTTGCAGGAAGGTGACTGAAATGAATAAACTATGTCCTGCCCCATTGGCCAGGTTCGGAGAGCGGATGCTAACTTAGCTGAACTGACAGTAAAGTGGTGATTACCATACCGTGATGTCTCGCTGACCTGGAGGACGCAGCCTGAGAGGAGTCCAACGGAAGTCAGTAACCATGGTGTCGGGGCCGAGGGAGACAAGGATCTCCCAACGAGGTTCATGCCCTTCTCTCTGGGAAGACTGGCTAGAGACAACAGGGTAGCTGATAACATCGAATAACGTTGTTCTACATGTATGAGACAAGCCGTGTGTCCTGGATACTTCCAGAATGGGAAGAGAGAGATCAGCAAAGTGCCTGAAAGGGGAGTAGGAAGGGAGGGACTGTAAGCTGGCCCTGGAAGATTAATCAGATATGAGCAGAAAATTGAGGAGTGCTAAGTTAGATGACCCTGGGGTTTATTCTGCTCAGAGTTCTGGCATCCCTGTAAGGAAAGAGCAAAGTCAACATGGGGTAAAGGAAGACCTGTACTCTAATGTCACAGCTCAAAGACCTGACCTTGCATCAAAGCCACCTGGGGGGTTTGTTTTTAAATCCATGCCAGGGCCTGACTCCAATCTAATGAATCAACATTTCTTGGGTGAGCCTTATGCAGTGAGCTAATCCAATGATCCTATCTCAAATACGAAGGCCCGGAGATATGACTGGCTCATGGGCATATACTATGAATTCATTTAGCAGGTGAATTTACAACCATTCCCTCAACACCTCTCTGCCAGTCATGTGCTCTGAAACCTAACCTCCAGAGGCAGCCGGTCTCATCCTTAAAGCTCTGACTGGGGCCCACCCTACCCCGACTCCTCCCAGATCCAGAAGGGTATGAGGGTGCATGGTGCCCTTGTCTGCTTCATTGTTAACACCCACTCATCTAGAAGAAAACTAAGCGGCCTCTTATTCCAAACCTGAAATTGAACCATTTGTCCTTAGTGAGGAGGAGATGGTGGGAAGAAAAACAACAACAACAAACAAACCTGACTTTACAGTGTTGTCTTTTTCTGCATCTCCTTTAGCCTCAGCCTCAGAACCTGCATAGCTGCAGACACACTGTCTTCCAGTAAGGACTTCTTTCTTTCTTTCTTTGGTACTGGAGATTGAACCCAGGGGTACTTAACCACCGAGCCATATCCCCAACCCGTTTTTATATTTTATTTAGAGAGAGGGTCTTACTGAGTTTCTTAGGGCCTTGCTAAGTTTCCGAGGCTGCCTTTGAACTCTCAATCCTCCTGCCTCAGCCTCCCAAGCCTCTGGGATTCCAGACATGCACCACTGCACCCAGCAAGGGCTTCTTTCTTAGCCCACACTTCATCCCTCAAGGCTTGCACTTGGCCAGTCTGCCGTCAGAGATGCCCCTTCAAATGCTCTTAAGCCATTTTTTTTTGTATTTCTTCCTTCCTTTTTAAATTTGTTACTGGGGTTTGAATTCAGGAACCTTAGTTGCTAAGCTGAGGCTGGCTTTGAACTAGTTAGTGATCCTCCTGCCTCAGCCTCTCAAGCCACTGGTAATATAGGCATGTGCCACTGCACCTGGCTTTTTTCTTCTCTTTAATAACATATAAAAAGACATAAAAATTGTACACATTTATGGGGTACCATGAGATGTTTTGATACATGTCTGCATGGTGTAATGTCAAAGTCAAGTTTAACACATCCGTCTCCTCCAACAGTTATCATAACTTTATGGTGAAAACATTCAGAATACTTTCTTCTGGCTTTTAAAATATACAGTGTGTAACTGCTGTCTGTAGTCACCCTATTGTGCAATGGCACACACCAGAGCTTCTTGTTTCCTTCTAACTGTGACTTGGTCCCCATTGGTCAGCCTCTCCCCACTCTCCCCCCTTGTCTCTCCCCAGTCTCTGTTAACTGCCATTATTCCCTCATCATCTGTGAAATCCACCTTTTAACATCCCACATAAGAATGAGATCAGGTGGTCCTTGTCTTTCTGTGCTTAGGTGGTTTCTACTTCTTAGCTATTGTGCTAATAGCTGCCAAAAAACATGGAAGGGCAGATGTCTCTGTTTCCATTTTCAAAAGGATTTGTATGAACATGCAAATCCTGTTATTTCAACCAAAACAAACAAACAGGATCATATTCCTGAGCACTCTGGTGCCCCTCTGCTCCCTTGGAATTTACCAACGCAGTTGGTCATCTGTATCCTTGAGCTCTGTATCTGAAGATTCCACCCAAAAAATGTTCATCTGCTATGAAAATGTACAGATGTTTTTCTTGTCATTAGTCCCTAAAAAATACATTATAACAGCTATTTACATGGCATTTACATTGTATTACGTATTAATAAAATAATACTCTAGATTATAAGTAATCTAGGGATAAATTGAAATACACAGGAGGATATGTATAGGTTTTAGGCAAATCCTATGATTTTTTTATAGAA
Source organism: Spermophilus citellus (assembly GCF_964194105.1). Classification (NCBI taxonomy): domain Eukaryota; kingdom Metazoa; phylum Chordata; class Mammalia; order Rodentia; family Sciuridae; genus Spermophilus; species Spermophilus citellus. The sequence goes on from NC_138188.1 coordinate 154,906,454, forward strand.
AGGACTTGAGCATCCTTAAATTTGGGTGTGGGGGTGTCCCAGAACCAATCTGGCAAGGATACCGAGGAAAAATTCTATTACATTATCCCACCCCGGCCTCCAGATTTCTTTTCAGATGCCTTTGTATCCCTAAGCCAGACAACTGTCCCTTCTGGCCCCACACACCCTTCCTCCCAGGAGTCTTGCAGCTCCTACCAGCTCTTCACGACTCTGTGACCGTATTCCCCACCTGGCACACATGAAGGCACCCTTCAGACCTCTGCTACTGCAAAACAATTGCTCTTCCATCTCAGTCCTCCCCAGACCACCCGAGATTTTTCTGTTTCCAAAAGAGCTTCTTGCCTTTTGTTCCAAAGCCAAACCTTTGCAGGTTTGTGATGGAGATGGCACAGTCCTGTAATCCCGGCAACTCAGGAGGCCAGGGCAGGAGGATGGCTCATTCATTCACCAAATATTTATGAAGCACCTAAAGATCAATAGATTTCAGGTTATGTGTTTTTAATTAAAAAACAAAAACAAAAAAACAAACCCTGACAGGCATCTTCCCAAAAGTTCTCCCCTAAGAAGAACAAGTCTATTTTCCCATGGACATTGGCTCATGGGCAGTTCCAGGAAGGGGCCATTTCCCAGCTAGAGACCTGACACAAAGGAGCAGACGGGGAGTGAGCACAGAGCAGGAGTCCAGGGAAGAGGCAGCCAGGACATGAGGCTGCCTCACTGTGTGTGACAGGAACCATCTTACTCCATCTTCTGGTACACTTACAAGATGCCCAAGACCAAGCAACTTAGAAAGAACAGAAATTTATTTGGCTCATGATTCTAGAAGTTGGGAAGTCCAGGAGCATAGTAGTGGTATCTGGCGAGGGCCCTTATGCTGCATCACTCCATGGTGAAAGGTGGAAGGATGAGAGAAGTTGAGAACAGGAGAGAAAATAGGGACCGAACTCAAGAGCAACCCATCAGTGGGATAATGACATTATTAGTCCATTCATAAGGGCAGAGCTCTTGGACCTAATCAACTCTTATCAAGCCCACCTGTCATCTCTGTCACACAGGGTCTCACTAAGTTGCTTAGGGCCTTGCTTAGTTTCTGAGGCTGACTTTGAACTTGGGATCTTCTTGCCTCAGCTGAGATTACCGGGAGTTCATTTTTTAACTCATTTCATTTCAACTGAATCCCTACTCAGGGTCATGGACTATATAGAAATTAGGACTTAAAATTGTTCCTTGTCTCCTTCTCTTCCCCCTCTCAGTGAGGACACACACATGTCTTGGCAGGGCCAGTTCCCACTGCCAATAGCACAAGGCCCAGTGCTTAGAACAGCCCTGAGCTTGGTTCAGGGCTCTGCCATCACCATCTTGAAGCCCTGAATGATTTTTAAACAAGGAGCCCCACATTTTCATTTTGCACTGAGCCCCCTAATTGCATATCTGGCCTTGCTCTTGGCAATCAGTGTCTCTTGGAGGTGATCTGATTTCTAGCCATGAATTTCTGCACACTGTCCCTGATTCCATGGCTTGGTGTCAAAGGTTTTTCATCATTTTAAGAGTGGAAAGCAGGAAAACCCACTTCTTAGCTCCTAACCGAAGGCCATCTTTTTGTTTTTTCTTATTAAAAATCACAGACCAGGGGCCGGGGCTGTAGCTCAGTGGCAGAGTGCTTGCCTGATGTGTGAGGCACTGGGTTCAATCCTTAGCACTGCATAAAAATAAACAATATAAAATAAAGGCTGTCCATCTACAAGTACAAAAAAATTTTTTAAATCACAGTCCATTTTAAAGTAGCAACATGAGGCTTAAATAGGATACAGTACCTCAGTCCAATGTACCAAGGTGATTTGGCTTTAGAGAAAATAAAATTTCCCTGAGAGTTCTGCCTAAACTAAAATAAGGGCAGGAGAGCTGATCACAGGAAAAACACTCTTCAACATTTGGGCTCCCTCAAAGATGTGCTAACATCTCTGCCAATGTAACTCCTATCCCTAAGATTCTGATTTATGAAAAATGATAGGAAAAAAATGTACACTGAACATCATGACCAACCAACCAATATTTACCAACAGATTGACAGCCATCCCTCGTCCCAAGCCCAGCCCCACTCCCAGAGTAGGATTTAAAAGGACAAAATATTTTGAGGAAAACAGCATTTCTTTTGAGTTTTTTATTTTTTCAAAGGGGTGAGAGAGCACCATCTAAATAAATTCTAATATATTTCAAATATATTCATTATCATGCACTAAAAGCAAATCCCCATTTTGTGGTTCTCCAAAGAGAGTGACAGAGCCTTGTTTGTAACAGCCTCGGGCATAAGCAATCATTGTGTAGCTTAATTAGATATTCCCCGTGCTAGCGTGGGGGACATATGTCTATTCACTGTAACAAACACCAAGCCCGGCCAGAGCTTTCAAGCCAGGCTATATGCAGATAGAGTCAACGCAAGTGTGCCTTCTCCCAAGGACCTGCGGCCCCAGCCGGCCCCGCACAATCAGCCCGCATTCACCGATTGGTTCCAGTTTATTAACAGCCCATGAAGTTCTCATCTGCTCCCGTGCTGGTCAGGAGTGTCACCTGCAATGCCAGGCCCAAGTTGGCTCTTCCACTCCTCCAATCAGATGGGATGTGCATCTGCAGGGCCGGATGTACTGCATTTTCCTACACAAAGAACTGTCTATTGGGAGAGTTGTAAATCACAAGAGTGTAAATGCAGATAGATGTTTCTGTAATTACAGACAGGAAAGTCACCCAACACAGAAGGAAGGCAACTCGAAGTTAAATAAGACCTGGCTAATTTATGTATTGATTGTTGGTGCTGGGGATGGAATCCAGAGCCTCATTACATGTCCTGAGTTATGCACTCTACCACTAAGCCACACTCCCGGGCCCAAAGTGGGATAGGGGAGTCTGTATTTAGGATTTTATCTAGTAATTAATTTTGGTGACATGGATCAAACCTAGGGCCTTGTGCATGCTCAGCATGCTCCTTGCCTCTGAGTTAAACCCAAATCCCCCAAGACTTGACTAAATTAAAAGCCTGCTTAAATTCTTTTTTGAACTTTGAATTTTAGATTTCAAATTAGCAGTGGCAGCACGGGGGTGGGGACAACACCAAATGAGAGAAAAGTCTTGTCCTGTGTATCACCTTCTCTTCGGAAAAGGCAGACCTATATATGACAAACCAGATGCACCTGGTCTCCAAAATGGCTTCTTTTCTGGGCTTCCCTCCTGACTGGGCTTCTGCTATCCTCTTAGAAACAAGTCTAATTTCTCTCAGCTGAAAATCCATTTTGGTCAGAAATTCTTGCTGGCTCCTTTCCCCTCTAGGGGAACATGTGTTGTCAGCTGAGGCTGCTATAACCAAGGGCCGTGAAGGAAGTGGCTTAAACAATAGGCTTGTCTTGCCTCCCAGTTTGGAGGCCAGAAGCATGAACCAAGGTGTGGCAGGACTGGATGCTTCTGGGGCCAAGAGGAAGGATCTGTTCCAAGCCTCTCTCCTTGGCCAGCAGAGGTCATTTTGTCCTTGTGTCTTTATAACATCTCCCTCCAGAAGTGTCTATCTCTGTATCTAAATTTTCCAGAAAGATGCCAGTCATATTGAATTAGGACCCACAGTGATTTCCTCATTTAGCTTGACTTTCTCTGTAAAGATCCTATGGAAGAAGACTCCAGTACATCTTGGGCAGGGGACATAATTCAACCATAATACACTGTCCAGGGGACCTAGCATGAAAGCATCTTTTACTCTCACCCCCCTTTCCACCTAGACTGACACAATAGTAGGTTTTGTGGACATTGTGATAATGCAAAATCCTCTGATTTTCCATTAGCTGTTAGAACAGTCACGCAGAGAGCTGGTCATGTAGATTCCCAGGCCAAATATGAACTGACCTCTAAGGGATTTGCAAAATAAACCAGTTTCATAAAAAGAGGCACCCTCTGTTTTCATCTCCTGCTGTTACCGAGGAGCTACTCTGATGGGATTTGAGTTTCTAAGAATAAATACACCAATTCCATCTGAAAAAGTGTCAACTTGAAAAAACCCTAAGAGAAGACTTTTGTACAAAGGACCCCGAAGTGAAATGGCCTGAGGCCACCCAGCCAGTTGGTGATAGGCCTAGGATGCAGGGGGCATCATCTCTTTTGCTGGTTCCAGGCAGCAGCAGAAGTCCTGAGACTGGTGTTTACAGGACTCTCTAGCTGAACCCCAATGAGGCTGGGGTGCTCTCCCTTATTCTGGGTGGGCTTCCCTCTCCTCTCTAAGAAGAGATTGAAGGGGGTTCATGAATTCCCAGCCTGAATCTCTAGAAAAGTGCATGAAGTCGGTCAACATCAGCACTGTGCTCCCAATAACTGGACAACTTGAAACAAAGTTGCCAAAAAGAGAGGTTCACCTGAGTCAGCTGATAAGTGATGCTCTTTCAAAAAGAGCTGCAGGAGTGATGTACTGGGGACCATCTGTGGAGACCCACTGGCTCAGGAGCTCTCTTCTTCCACCTCCTACCTGTCATGGGCTGGGTAGCTCAGCCTCCATCTCTGAGCTGTGTTCCCTGAGGGAAGTTTGAGGGAGGCCGGGGCTGCCATTCCCAGGGACATTTCTTCCCAACTACCAAGAGCACAGCGGAGGGTGCATGTGGGCAGCAGCCTCCAGCCAACGAGGGAAACTTCTCTCTGATGCAAAAGTGCACAAAAGCAGTTTGCAGCCTTCAGGCAATTGCTCAACCCTGATAGCAGCCCCAGGGGAAGTCCACAGCAAGAACCAGGAGGCTGTGCAGCCTTCAGGGACTTTAAGTGGGAACTTGTGCACATTCAGTGGAGGAGAAATGAAGGATGTGTCCACCTGGCTGGCAGGCTGCAGTACACCTCTCACAGAATTTGGCATCTGGTGATAAACAGAGGCAGGTTCCACATGAGCACAGTCCATCTGAGGCTGTGCAGTAGCCCAGGAAAGAAAGACAGTGGTCAACAGGTGCCTCCCGCACAGGGCAGCAGATAAGCTCAGGGAGGGAACAGGGGTTATTTACATGGTCTCTGTGGACATTTGTTTCCCCAAGTTGCACATGTGCCTATAAAAAGATGGTGGCAAAGGTCTTTCTTTCTTTATGTAGTCAAACAGTCTGAAGATGATTAAGTAACTCGATGGTTGGGATACACTGATTCGCTCATAAATACTTATCCAGGACTTTGGATGTCCCAGGAACAGTCCCAGCCCTGGGGACAAAAACGCTTAAATTTTTAGACAGAGGCAGTGATTGGAGTTATGCCCACTGTAATACTGTGATTTATAATTTTAAAAAATGTATATTTCAATCTGCCTCCCAAGTTCCTAGCAAAGAGCCCTAAACCCTTGTCATTTCCTGAGCAATAGAGGTGACAGGAGAATATTTTCTTCTAATATTTAGCCTTTGACCCTAGTTCTTGGCACAGAAAGCTGATCTCTTGGAATTTTCTGTGTGATGGTACCATCTTTTGTTCAAACAAAGCTATTCTTGGTGGGAGCTGGTCAGGAAGACCAACCCATGATTAGATACTTGGAACTTCCAGCATCATCCCTCATCCTCTAGGAAGGGGAGATGAGTTGGAGATGGAGTTAATAATCAGTCATACCCACATGCTGAGGCTTTGGTGAAAATCACTGAACTGGAGGGTCTGGAGAGCTTTCAGGTTGGTGAGCACAATCATGTGCTGAGTGAATAGCAGCACATCCCATTTCCATGGGGACAGAAGCTCCTGTGCGCCTTCCTAACCTTCCGCTGTATATCTCTCCATCTGACTGTTCATCTATAATCTTTATTAATATGCTCAACCAAGAAACATAAGTAAGGGTTTCCCTGAGTTTGATGAGTTTCTCTAGAAAATGAATAAAACCCAAGAAGGGGTCATGGGTCTACAATTTGTAGACAAGTTGGACAAAAGTTATAAGTTGCAATTGGTGTCTGAAATTAGGAACAATGTTGTGGGACAGAGGCTTTAATGAATCCACCTTAGTAGAGTGTTTGGAGCACTTTGATTGAAATTTAAGCATTTTGGAAAGCCACAGATCTTGGGGTTAGAAGGATTGACCTGCCCGAGTTAGCTTTTGTTGAGAAGTGTGGCTGGGGTAGTCTTCTCCTGTGTCTATTGGAGGAAGCTTGAATATTGGTCATTTGTCCCTAATATCATGGAGCCAGAGAGGAAGAGTTGAAACAAGGAACAGGAAGGGAACAAATGGAGGAGTAATGTGTGAAATGGTTCAGAATCCCAGCTGCTCAGGCAACCAATCTGCTGTATGATCCTCTTTAAATGTTTAATAAGAGGCTGGATTTTAGGGCCACCTAGTATGAGACCCAACCCAAGAACTCTCATGCCCTTGATTCCTTTTCCCTTCCAAGGCCATGTTGCCAAAAAACATGAAAATAACCAGAGGGACAATGGGAAGACAGAGAGGCATGAGGACAGGGAAGAGCAAACATTGAAGGACCCTGGACATGGACATTTGAAGGGCTCATGGAGGAAACACATTTGGGAGTACTGAACAGCTCATGATGTCTCCCTTATTTTGGACTGTAGTTGGCATCTATTATTAGTGTCATAAAGAGAATTTCATTCCATCCACCAGAAGTCTGCTTAGGGGAAGCACTGTATTTGGCTGGACGATAGCTAGTGGAAAGCTCTAAGTGCATGCTCAAATACAAATAAAGCTTCCGCAGTGGGTGAGTTCTGATAGGTGCAGATCAGAGTGTTTAGGTCCATTTTCTGTTTATATAAAAAAAATTGCCCAAGAACTGGGCAACTTATAAAGAATAGGAGATTATTTGGCTCATGGTTCTGGAGGCCGAGAAGTCCAAGAGCATGTGGTCAGCATCTGGTAAGGGTCCCTTGCTGCATCCTGACATGGCAGAGAGCATCACACACATAGCAAGACAGAGTAGGTGTGCCAGCTCAGGTCTCTCTTCCTCTTCTCATAAAGCCTCTAATGCCTTCATAGGGCCCCCCCTTTTTGACCTCATCTAATCCCAGTTATCTCCCCAAGACTCCATCTCCAAATACCATCAACATATGGCTTTGTGGATTAAGTTCATAATATATGGACTTTTGAGGTACACATTCAACCATAGCAGAGGGATGCGTCTGGGTAACCAGGTTTCAGGGACCGGGGCCTGGATTGAACTGAGTTACTATGCATAATATTAGGGGGAGGAGTCAGATTAGAAAGAGAAAAGGATGGAAAGAGAACAAAGATTGAATGGGGTGGTAGATGTGGGAGAAGAGAGGTGGCTTGTAGGTGTTCTGATTGTCAGATCTTGAGATACTGCAAACCTTCAGAGGTCCTTGAATATATCCTGAGGTCCCTTGGGGAGCTGTACCCTAGAAGGTACCCCAGGGGCCTCTCCAGCAGTAGCCACACTCTCAGCATCATTGTTTTTCCCAGCTCAGAGCAAGCAGGGCCTGGGATGGAGGAGAACAAGGAGATGCCAGTAAAGAGTAGCCCAGCCACTGGAACCAAGTTCAGGGGAATCTCTTGTCCTCATCAGACACACAGTTTTGATCCTGGGTGATGGAGATTTCTGGTACTGTCAGCAAACCAGAATTTTAGACCTGAAGAGTGAGTGAAAGCTACTTCAAATGTTCCTTTTTGACAGAGGAACATGAATGCTGCTTTACTGGCAAGAATATAAGGAGGCAGGCACATGCCTGTTCTATTGAAGCAAATGAAAACTGGTCCTCAACACTCTGTATAATGTAATGGATCCACTGTATAAATCATGAAGAACTGAATGAGTAAATCAACAGTGTTAATGCCCTTCTTGTGTGTTATTAACAACAATATAATACTTCCTATCTCAGACTTCAGAGACAAGCAGCTGCCATGCGCCAGGGAAATAAAGGTCATAATAGGGGAGGAAAGAGCATGAAATCAGCCCTGACCTTAGTCTCCGCACACTGTGGGAAGCAGTGCCAGTTGCCACAGCTGCACCCCTTTCCCTCCTGTGGAGCTCGGGGGAGCTGCTGGGAACCATACCCACGCATGAGAGAGCCTAGAATATTCTGGCATTCCAGCACCATTAGGCCACACTGAGTCCCATCCTGGCAAGAAAACTCAGATGACAAAGAGGCCATCATTCCATAATCACCCTGGGAAGACTTTTTCTCATAAAAGAACTGTAGGCCTCCCCTCCGGAGCCCATATTAACAAATCCGAGCATCATGCAAGAGGCAGAGCATGAAAGACACAGAGGATGACTCCTCCCTCCCTGTCTGTCTTGGCCTGCATCAGGGGATACCCCAATGCTTTATGGACCCCAGCTTCCTCACCTGCAAAATGGGCAGTAACCTTCCCTACCTCATAGATATTCTGGAAGGCTCAAATTAGATAACAGATGTGAAAGTGGTTTTCAAAAAAAGAAATAAGAATAATAATAAATAAACAAGTGAGGGGCTCTTCATCTATAGGGAATATCGCCATCACAGCTGGTTAGACGTGAGCATGGAGCAACACGGCACAGCATCAACCCACAAACCCTGGGCCTCAAAGCCACATCTTGCACAGAGCTTGCTCTGCCACCTGCACAGCACTCCGTTGGGCAACTCAGATTACAACAGTTCTGAAAACATGCTGTGGCTGATTGACAGACCTGACGAAGGCAATGTACCCGTTTTGCAATCTTTCTCAACTTTTCTACGAACTGCTTTTAAAAACAGAAGATTACAGAGTCTACAGCCCGACTGCCGTTGTGGGAATCATCCTTATTTCCTCTCATTTCCCTCTTGCTTGTCCTTCCATCCTGTTCCCATTCTCTAGTCCAGCCATATGGTCTGTCCCATTCTCTCCCCTCTGGACCCCACACCTCTGTCTGTCTTCTGGGGACCAAATCCTCCCATCCTTTCTGTTTATCAAGTTTTTCTTGACAAAGCCTCTCCCTGATCTCAGCCCCCACAGCGAAGCCTTGTTGTCTTCTAAACTGATGCTCAGAACAGTGTCTGCAGCCTTTAACTCTGCCTTTAACACACTCCCGGGCGCTCCCTACACTCTGGTTTCCAGTGACTCTGATTACCTTCCTTCTCCCACACGAAGGAGGCAGCCCCTACCCATGCCACTGTTTGCCTCTTGGAAATCTGATATTGCTAGCAGATGTTCACATCATGTCCTTGAATGGATGAGAAGTGACTAGATGGCAGGGAGCCCACACAGGGCTCCCCCCATGGAGAGCATTCCATGGACTTGGGTCAGCCAGCCTAGATGCTTCCTTTTGCTCCATCATTCTAACCTTTACGGAGCAACCACGTGGGGCTCAACCCTGTCCAGGCACTGGGGATGCAGCTGAGAACATGGCTTCCACAGAGCCTGGCCTCTAGAGTAGGAGAAGCAGATACATATAAACAAGTACGCTAAGCTGCTGTTGATGCCATGGAGAAAAATAAAGCAAGGAGGGGTGACCGCAGAATGACCAGTAGGGATGGGCGCCATTAGTCTGGTGTCCGAGGAGGCCTCTTTCAGTGTTTGGGTCTTCATTGAGCCTCAATAATGAGAGAACCTGGGCAAGGCTGCCAGGCAGAAGACAGGGCCCCACACAAGGACAGGCTTGGTCCATGAACCTGACACCTGTCTTCTGCCCCCGCCACATTCCAGACAGTCACACACCCTCCATGCCTCACCCTCTCAGGTCAGGCCCAACCAACTGTGTCTGTGTCCCTTCTCAATGTGTAGCCCTCCCACAATGGACGGAGCCATTTCTTCAAGCTTTTCTCTGAAATCAACTTTTCTCATTCTTTAAGCATGACTGAACACTCCTCCTGCAAATGTCCACAGGGCTAAGTGACATGGATAAGGGCTTTTTTTTTTCTTTTAGCAGTGCAGAGGAATAAACCCGGGGACACTTTACCACTGAGCCACATCCCCATTCTTTTATTTTTATTATTTTTTATTTTGAAACAGGATATTCCTAAGTTGCTGAGGCTGACCTCAAACTTTCATTCTTCTAACTCAGCCTCCCAAGTCCCTGAAATTCCAAGCATGAGCCACCATGGCCAGCTCCAGGGTTTCTTTTAAACACACTATTCTTAGTTCAGGCTGTTATTCTTGATGGGAACTGATGCAGTCACCTTGGCCCTCACTACTCACATCTGCAGGGTGCTCTGCCTGCATCAGGTACTTCTGGGGCTCACTGGAAATGCAGAACACAGGCCCCCTCACACTTATTCAAACCAGGATCTGCTTTTTACCGGGCCCCTGGCTAATACGACCTAGAGCATAGATCTCTCTCTAGACTCCACTGTCTCAGTAACCACATAACGAGCTACAGCATATGTTGAGCCAGACACCCACCTAATCCTTGCTTTTAAAAGTACCTGTGAGGTAGGTTTAAGTATAATTATGTGCTTCATTTTACAGATGAATTAACTTAGACTCAGGGAGGTAAAGTAGCTTGTCCAAGTTCATAAACTCCTCAGTGGTGGGACTGCATAAACTTGGCAGGGCTGAGTCTGAGCCCTCAGGGTCTTACCACTGAGCCCTCCCTCCAACTAGTCACCCCCGCTCATGTAGGAGGAGACAGACTCAGAGCTTGCTACTGGTTGTCTCAGGCCACCGCAACACAGTACCACAGACTGGATGGCTTTAACAACAGAAATTTATTGTCTCTGAAGGTGGGAAGTCCAAGACCAAGGTGTTGGGAGAACTGGTTCCTCCAGAGGGTTTAGAGAAATCTGCTCCTCTTCCCTGGCTTCAGTGCTTTGCCAATAAAATCTGGGGTTCCTTGGTTTAAGGAAGAATCACCTGGATCTTTGTCTTCATACATATACTGGGCAGTGTGTGTGTGTGTGTGTGTGTGTGTGTGTGTGTGTAAATGTCCCCTTTTCTAAAGGATACCAGTCATATGGATAAGAGACCCACTCTGATGAAGTCATCTTAACTAATTACATCGGTAATAAGCCTACTTGGGTCATATTCTGAGGTACCTAAGTTAGGATTTCAACATGCATTTTGGGGGACGCAATTAACCCATAACAAAGGTTAATGAAATGATAATGACAGACCACACTATACCTGGCTTTGTTCTCCATGTCCCCATGGTGATCCATAAAGAAGCTTGAGTCTATTCTCACCAAGTGGAGTAAATGGAGGTTCTAACAGGTTAAGACTCTTGTCCCTATTTACTTGGCTAATAAGTGAGGGAGGCAGCATCAAACTCAGGCAGTCTGCACAGTGGCTCTCTCTGACCGTGAGTAGGGTTACACTGGGCTCACATCTGCACACTTGCCTTAACAAATCACTGCTGGAGTTTGGTGTGTCCAGGACAGCATTGCTGAAACAGAGACGCATGTGTAGGGCATCCACAGTATTCAGCAAGCAGAGGAACAGAAGGGACTAGAAAACCCCACATCTTTGATACAGAGAAAGCACACACTTAAAGCAAAGGAAGTTTCAGTCTAAACAAAAACCATTAACAAAATGTGTCTCCATGGTGCCCAACACAGAGCAAGAGATAACATTAGTACCGTTATCATTTAACTGAACAATTATTGTGTGCCAGACTTTGAACAGGACATCCTACTTACATTTCCTTCTGATCTTTCAATAGCATCCCAAGGACATAAATGCTGTTACCTCCATTTTAGACAACAAAACTGGGGTGTAAATGAATATAAGTATAGCTGGCTCTTATAGCCAATCCAGAGATCAGAACTCTGCTTTGTAGGACAAAAAAATGGGCTCAGCTGTGAGCAGAAAAACCTTAGAACAAACACTACAGCAGAGAAGATTTGCATGTTTAAGTAGGATCATCCTCACCGTTGAGTTAATATTTCCAGGTCAGGGAGAGGAAGGCGGTGGCCTTGGAGCTTGGTAGCCTTAACTGCACCCTGGGAAGCCCTCACACCGCCTTCCTCTTTCCCCTGGTGGTCTAATCTGGAGTCAGATCCAGCCGCTGGCTCTGACAGACGGGGAAGGACCCAGAGCCAACAGAAAACAACAGGTGAGCTTGTGAACAGTCCCCTTCTGTGCCTCGAACAGGGTGTCTTGCCCAGGCAACTGTGGGGCTGTGCTGACTTCCAGAACCTTCTGCCTCTGCAGGTGTTTTAGCAACTTGGCCTCAGCGCTTCAGTGACCCATATTTTATTACCTTTCAGGTTTCTATAATTCATCATTCACTCCTTTCTGAAAACCTAGAATGAAAGTTTAGCAGCTCAGTGCCCCGGCCTCTCTCCATTCTCTCCCCAAACACATCGGCCTGTTTGTTCTCTTTCATGCCGGCTCTTCCTGTTGCATTCTGCCTGTTCAATGGGGAAAGAGTGAAACCGGATGGCTGGACCCAGTGCGGGGAAATGACTTCAGAGCCACCTTTGTTTCCCCTCATTCCTTTGAGCACACTTGGCCCCGCGTCTCTATGAAAGGGCTTGTTTGAACCATTTGGAACATCCAGCAAGCTGGAGATGCTGCGGCCAGAATCGCTCGCATCTTTTCAGGCTGCCTGAGACTCCGGGTTAAACTGCCAAATTTTTGCAACAAAACTAACCATGACATTGGACATTGTGTTATAAATTAGCCACAGCCTTCCAAGCAAATTGTCTCTTTTTATTGTATCAGTGTAAGCCTTTGGAACATTTGGCTTCAGCTGCTAACATCAGGGAGGCTCAGAGAATATTTTTGTTCTGCCCCAAACCAACCCTTCAGACACCCAGTTGCATGTGCTAATATACAAATCTTAATTCACAGTTAATTCTATCACACTGATTCAGAGCACCTCTTAGTTACATCTGTTTCTTTGTCTAAAATTCTACCAACCAGCCGTAAGTTTCAACCTGGCAAAAATCATCTCTGATCATCTTTAAGACAAAAAGATACACTTTGCTTTTTATAATGTATTTCTCAGTGATGACTTGAAGTTCTTTGAAAGAAGTCTTTATCAGCTAGACTGTGAAAGGTATTAAAATGCATTTCTATACAGTCCTTGTAACATGTAGAATTTCAGTGATTGGTGTTCACAGAAGCAGTGAAAATCTCTACTCCTATTAGTTCACCCTGAGTTTGAAAGAGGTGCGGCCTGAGCCCATCTGTTTGTGTTATATCACCAATAGCTAAATCAAGTTTTTGTTATTAGAAGGAACCTCTCCAATACACAGATGCCATCTGATTTCTTTCCTAGTTTTCTTTCCTTTCAATTCTCTCTCTCTCCCCCTCTTTCCCTCCCCGTCCCCTTCTCTCTCTCTCTCTCTCTCACACACACACACACACACACACACACACACACTCTTTCTCACACACTCACAAGACTAATTTGGACTCAGAAATCATCTTAGGTAGCATAGTACAGTGTATTGAAATCAGGTTCAAATGATATTCATTAAAAATAAAACAACTCTTCCCATAATATTTGCAAAACACATTAGTGTTATAATCAGAGAACACAGCATCCTTCCCTACTCTTCCAAGTTGCAAATAAAGACAACTGTGACAATTATAAAGCTTCCAAAGGACATGGAAAGTAACTATAAACATTGTATCAGTTTTAACAATTTGATTAACTTGTACTCTCTTTTGAAATCAACACCACTCATGTTCTTTCACATTTCCCAACCTGGAATCTTTCTTCAACCTGAAATGTTTCTAAGGGTAACTTACATTTTGGTGGGATGGTCCCCAGATGAGAAGGGATCTCCAAGGAGTTCCTCTCTATCCAAGAAGAATTACCCACCATATCCATCTTTTCTTCCCCACTTTTTCTGTCTACTATTACTCTCCACTCCTCAGAAGAGACAAATCCAGAAAGAAGCTAAGGTCCCCTCTCTGCAGGTCCTCCCTGTCTTTTGTATAACAGACAGGGTTATATTTGCATGGCACGGCAGATATTGATATAGGGCTGACACTGGATGTGACCTCCACTTCTCATAGTGATGGTGTGAATTTCAATGTCTACTGAGTAATTTAAACTTTTCAAAGAATTTTGACCTTCTTAGAAGAAAGTAGCACCTGAGAAAGCAAACTTCATTATTCTGTCGCAGGTCTCAGCTCCCGCCAGTTTAAACAGCACATTTGATCATAGACAACCTTCTATACTTAACTGGCTCTCCTGGAGAGGAAAACGTCTTAAGTGACAACAGTGTCTTTGAGAGGTGGCCAGCTTTGTAGTGGCACAGTCTATCCTTATGTTTACAGAGAGATGGGCCCTGCTTTGGCCAGAGCACATTTGCACATCTCTGATTCCAGCCTCCTGACAAAAGGCAGGGCAGGCGTGGGTGGTGGGGAGCCCCTAGGTTTCTATGTGAAGCAAAGGAAGTCTGACACATACACCTCCGTGGGTGGAAACCGGCACCAATGCACACGCACAGCCCCTTTGGGCAGACACAAGAGCGGTTGTTATGGCTGATGCAAGTGCTCCCCAAGTATGTCCTGAATGTGGGAGGCCGCAGCAGCTGCCTCCCCTTGAGACTGCCCATGGGGTCCCTGCCAGCGGCCACAATGACTCACTAGCCCTTGCCAGCTGTCATGCTTTGCATGCCACTGGAGCTCCGGCCCAGCTCAAGGGGCCATCCAAGTCACCAGCTCCAATGAGTGCCAAATCCTGTGCCCATGCTGGGTCTGTGCGGCCACCCGGAACTTTATTCTGGGGCCTTCCACCGGAACATTTACATGCACACTGACCAATATGTCCAACTGACAGCATCCTTGGTGGAAGGGGGGCCTCCTTCTCCAAGAAAAAGACTAGATGAGGCCAAGGTCTAAAAGGAACCCCCAAGGATACCCACAATAAAGGGGCATCTGGGAGAGAGAGGAAGGGTGTGCATTTCCATCTCCTTGATTCCTGGGTGCCCCTGCCTATGGGTGGGAAAAGTTGAAGGTGTGGTTTAGGCGATTTTGACTCAGCCTCTAGGTTCTGTCTTCCTCATTCACTTCCTCTTCCTGGGGAAGGGTAAAACCCCAGGGCTCCTGCTAGGGTGTGGTCAGAGGAGGAAGCCAGAGGGAAAGGTTGGTCCTGCCTCAATCTGGTACTCCAGCTACTGGACAGAGCAATCCTGAATGCAAGGGTTAGCTCTGGGGACTGGCTCTTCAGGATCATGGCTGGAACCCATCAGCTTGTCAATACTGGCTGGGCCTAGGTCTTTCGCCCAGTCCCCTGCTTTCCCCAACAAGGCCTTCTCCTGGCCCAGCTAGAAGGAATCTAGGAAGCCAACTGCTGATTCTCCTGTATGAAGGCACACAGCCACCTACCAACCCCTGGGAGCCTCAGTTTTACTACATACAGCAGGGATCAAAAAAGCCAAACTGGGGTTGGGGATTTAGCTCTGGCAGAGCATTTGCCTAACACATGTAAGACCCTGAGTTCAGTCCTTGGCCCTGGGGATGGTGGAGGAGCAAGGAAAAAAGCCCAAGAATAGGAGTCTCATGAGAACCAAATGAAAAGGTGTCTATGAAAACAAACTGTGTTAACAAAAGGTGGAATGATTGCAAGGTATTCAACTTCATTGCTTAGAACTCTGAAGGCTATTTCCTTGGTCTCTCTCTTTCCTGTCCAGTATGGTTTTATTTGGGGATTCAGCCCTTCCTGCCAATCTCCTTCACTCTCCTTAAGCAAGGCTGTAATAGTTTGGATATGGGGTGTCCCCCAAAAGCTCCTGGGTTAATGCAGGGATGTTCAGGTGTGACTGATTAGATTGTGAGAGCTGTAACCTAATCAGTCCATCTTGATTTGAATGGACTGGATGGTACCTTTCCCCCTTTCTTCTCTTTACTTCCTGTCTGCCATGAATAGAACAGTGCTCCTCCATCATACCCCTCCGCCATGATGTTCTGCCTCACCTTGGGCCTAGAGCAATGGACCCAGTGGGACATGGACTGAACTTCTAAAACTAGGCCAAAGTCAACTTTCCCTCCTCTAAGTTGTTCTTGTCAGGAATTTTGGTCACAGCAATGCAAATCTGACTAACATAGAGGCCCCCTCACCAGGTCAAGCCAGACCTATCTGGAGATTGGGAATCTTACCAGCTTCCTTCCCTCTCTATAAAACCTACAGGAAACTCTCGGATGAAAAAACAGGTGGAAGTTTGCACATTTCAAGGAGTGGTCCTGTGAGCTAGTGCTCAGACCCATCCTTAGATACCTGCTTGAAACTTTCAAGGCTATATCCTTGGTCTCTCTCTTTCCTGCCCAGTACAGTTTTATTTGGGGATTCAGCCCTTCCTGCCAATCTTCTTCACTCTCCTTAAGCAAAGCTGTTGTAGTTTGGATATGAGGTGCCCCCCAAAAGCTAACCACAGATGCAAACCACTGTGCTGGGCTTTGGGAGGATGCAGAAATAAACAGGTGGTCCCTGCCAGTTGAGTGCTGAGATGATAACCATGGAAAGACAATCTAAATTATAGAGAAATGTTATCAAAGGTGTGCCACACTTGATGAGAGGAGGAGGGTGGGAAATAACCAAGGCTAAGAAGGAAGTTGTTTTGGATCTGAACCCAAAGCATGGGCCAATGTTACAGGTACAGCTGAAAGCTGGAAACAGAGAGCAGAGTGAGCCTATGGGATAAATATTGGTGGAAGAAAATGAGACAATGAAGCCCTGAAAACTAGGAGGCACTGCCAATAGGCTCCTGGAGCAGAGATTCTACAGTATCCTTCTTACCCAAAGAGAACAAAAGTGCAGGAGGCTCATCTTCTTTCTGTTTAGATCAGCACCATCTGGTAGAACTTTTTGCCATGATGGAAATGCTCTACTTCTGTGCTATGCAGTGGATAACCATTAGGTAGCTGCCACTACTATGCATTAGAAGCAATGCTAAGGCAACTGGAAACCTAAATTTTTAACTTAAGTGTATTTTAATTTACATTTAAACAGTCACTGTGGCTAGTGGCTACCATACTGGATGGTAGAGGGTTAGATATCAAAAACCTCTTCCCCATGATATTTCATCATGCTCTGATGATGAGCTGCAGTAGGGTACATTGGTGCTGGCAGAAGAAAACTTCCACAGCCACCAACTAACACTACTTTATTTGGGGAAGAGAAAGATTCAGTTCCATCCTCAACAGATAAGAGTGTGTGCATGTTTTGTTTCTGATAAGAAACCAATTTCTGAGTGAGTTTTGCTTAAGCAAGAACCAAGTCACTGATAAAATTAACACACATCCTTTTTGGGAGGAGAAAAACTCAACCACAAAGGTTCCTTAGTCCCTAAAGACTTAATGGAAGAGCTGGGGGTGGGAGTTGTGGGAGCAATCATCCTAATACTACTGTCATTCACCGCAGAAATTTTGGTCTCTGAACCTGGCAGGAAATCCTGGGTTTCTCTTAAAAACACATTACATCCATATTCACAGTAGCATGTTCACAATAGCCAAAAGGTGGAAGCCACCAAAGTGTCCATCCTTGGATGAACAGATAAAGGAAAGGTAGTAGCCACAGAAAACAGAATACATTATTCAGCCTTAAGAAGGAAGGAAATTCGGATACATGTTACCTGAATAAAGCTTTAAGACATGCAAAGCGAAATAAGACAGTCACTAAAAGACGAATACTGTAAGACTCTACCTACACGAACTTCCTAGAGCAGAACAAATTCACGGAGACAGAGCACAGAATGGTGGTTGCCACGAGTTGAGGGTGGGGGTGGGAAATTTCTTAAGAGCTATACAGTTTCAGTTTTGAAGACATGTATTACGTTTAACAAAAAAAGAGTGGACGCATTTGGGAGCTGGAGGGAGACAAGTGCCTTTCAACCTGATCAAATGCCACCCTCCTTTTTGCAGAGCTAAGCTTCACCCGAAAGGCGTCCCCCATCCCCTCCAGGGGCCTGTCCCGCGGCTCTAGCCCTGGCGCTCACAATAACCTCCTTGAGCTGTGCCAGCGGCACTTCCGCGCCGGCCTGGGCTCGGGCAGCCAATGAACACACGTCTGTCCCCGGCCTCGCCCCTCGATTGGTTGAGCCCCTCCAACCGCGTTCCCCTCAGGTTCCCAAGCCGGGTTTAAAGGGGTCGGGCGCCGGTAGCTGCCCTGCCGTCGGCCACCCGCGCGCAGGTCCGCGGGGAGGGGCGGCCTACGGACGGGCCCACGGCGGGGCGTTCCTGAAGGGCGCCCTAGGCCGCCCGCATCGCCCCCCAGATGTACTATGCGGTCTCCCAGGCGCGCGTGAACGCGGCCCCCGCGACCATGCTTCGGCCCCAGCGGCCTGGGGACGTGCAGCTCGGGGCCTCTCTGTACGAGTTGGTGGGCTATCGGCAGCCGCCTTCCTCTTCCTCTTCCTCCTCCACTTCCTCCTCCTCCACGACGGCACCCCTCCTCCCCAAGGCTGCGCGCGAGAAGCCAGAGGGGCCAGCCGAGCAGCTAGGCAACGGGCCGGGGTCCGGCGCGCACGCTGGCGGCGGTGCCCGGGCTGACGCCAAAGAGGAGCAGCAGCAGCAGCTGCGGCGCAAGATCAACAGCCGCGAGCGGAAGCGAATGCAGGACCTGAACCTGGCCATGGACGCTCTGCGCGAGGTCATCCTGCCCTATTCTGCGGCGCACTGCCAGGGCGCGCCCGGCCGCAAGCTGTCCAAGATCGCTACGCTGCTGCTCGCCCGCAACTACATCCTGCTGCTGGGCAGCTCGCTGCAGGAGCTTCGCCGAGCGCTGGGCGAGGGCGCCGGGCCCGCTGTGCCGCGCCTGCTGCTGGCTGGCTTGCCCCTGCTAGCTGCCGCGCCGGGCTCAGTGCTGCTGGCACCCGGCGCCGTGGGGCCCCCCGACGCGCTGCGCCCCGCCAAGTACCTGTCGCTGGCCCTAGACGAGCCGCCGTGCGGACAGTTCGCGCTTCCGGGCGGTGGCGCGGGTGGCCCCGGCCTCTGCACCTGCGCGGTTTGCAAGTTCCAGCACCTTGTCCCCGCCGGCCTGGGCTTGGCAGCGGTACAGGCTCAGTTCTCCAAGTGAGGCCCTGCCGGGGCCCTGGGCGAGATAGGACTTCTGCCCGGCCTCCTGCCGTCCAGCTTCCCGCATCCCTGTGCCTCTGAGTCCAGGGAGAGAGGGGGCCCGAGTAAGAAGGGCATTTCGAATTTTTTGGCCCAGAGGTAGGGACTGTCCAGCGCCTTCTTCCCCAGCCCTACTCCCCCAGGAAATTAAAGCACCCCCAGCAGATGTTACAAGGAACATCTAGGCGGTTTAGGTTCTAGGTGGATTCCACCCGTTTAAGGCAGAAAGTGAGCGTGTCACCCATCACCCAGCGAGTTCTCTCTCCCTGTCCCTAGAGCTGTGCGCCTCGCAGGACTGGTGTGGATTTTAGGAGGCTCTGTGTTCTGTTGGGATCCCTCTGGGAGGGGCGAAAGACCAGTCCAGAGTTTGACCTCCAGGGAGCGGTCCTAATCCAGGCCTTGGGGGGGATTTCGAACAGCGCGGACCCGCAGAGGAGTTGTTTGCTGGAGCCCACAGGCGCCCTGTTCCCAACAGCGAAGCCCAAACTTGTCAACGGAAACTATCGGACCTGGGAGGCCGAAAAAGACCAGTTAGTCCGCGTAGACCATCCGGGGCGTCGCAGTTGGACAGACCCTCAGTGGCTCAGCTTTTGGCATCGCGGTGCCGCCGGTGGAGGCGGTGACAGCTCCAGCGTTGTTGGGTGTGCTGGGGTGGGAAGTCCATCGGCTTTGGTAGCCAGACTTGGAATGCTATTTTTGAGACTCGCATAACCAGGTGTTTCGTTGCAGGGTGTATTTGCTCTTAAATCCTGGGGTCTTCTTAGCGTAGAACTCGAGATTCACCTTTCGTCTCACCTTCCCCAAAGGTAGCATAATCAACATTTGATCTTGCTTAAAAGCAAAAACCCACCACCCTTCATGTCATCTGTGTTCCGGATTTACTAAAATAGGTAGCAAGGCTTTTCGCAGTCTCCTTCATCTGAAGCTAGCTAATTAACGTTCTTTTAAAAAGACGTGAAGGAGGAGGACCAGGACTCCAAACTCCTACTGCTCCGCGGACCCAGCTGTTGTTGTCGCTGCCTGCCGGTGGCATTTTCTACCCTGTCCCTCCGGCGTATGGAGTCCTCAACCAGCACGTCCCACCGGCCGTGCTTCTCGCCGCTTTGCCGTTGAAGAATTACATAGATGACCCACCCTTCTTGATCCGTTAAGGCGTTAACCAATTACCCAAGATTATTATATGATTTATCAGCAGCTTGCATTTTTTATACTGCAAATTTTTAGTTGTTGGTAGTAGCCGAATTTAACTGGCATTTAATTTTACCTCTAACTTTGTTCCCTTGAGCTATACAGAATCAACAAAATAAAACATTGAAAGCTTAATTTTTACATTTTTTGTTCGATTTGTTTGTTAATAAAAATGTCCTTATGCCATGGTGTATTTAGAACCTCTGGATGAAAGTTGGTGGTTAAATGATTGGGATTCCACATTCTAAAACCTGACTTCCTGAGTTGTGAAATAACCCCAAATAAACAGGTAACCCTAGTTCAAGTTCAGGCATCAACTGGAAAATTTAAGGACTGCAGGCCAGTGGATGGGATCGGGGAAGGGAGATGGGCAATTCCAGGAGTTAGTTTTTGGTCAAATTTTGGGAATAGGTCTATTTTTAACTAGTTTCCTCCAGGGAAAACAAGCAATACATTTTTCATAATTTTTTAAAATTTCAGCATCTTTCTCAAAAATTCACCTTTTCTTAGTGGACAGAACCTTAAACATTATCACTTAGTTATGAGTTCCCCCCTTCCCCAGCAATTTAAATAATGTTGGGGGTTGTCTTCTCAGAAATTATGACTTGAGACATCATTTAACTCACCTAAGAGGAAAGGAAAACTCTTCCATTCCTGATGTTAAGAAAAATTTGGGGTATTGACTTGCTCATGTGACATATTAAAACATTTCATAGTTCCCAGTGAAATCCAACCCATGTTTAAATGTAGGGGATGCAGCAGAGAAATCCTATATCCCCTTGAACCCCAGGAAAACTCAGATGGGGTGATTCAATTTTTTCTATGTGGAGTTATCAAGGAATGTGTACATTTAAAGGAGACTAGCATTCACTTTGGGAACATACACGGGAGAAGGTGCTAGAAAAATGGAATTGCTCCTTACCATGCTGGCTGTGTCTGTGTCCCAGGGGAAGCAAAACCCATGAGAAAGTAGCTCTGCACACCAACCTGTGTCAGGAAAGTGTTTCATTCTTCCCAGACTCTGCCTCTGGCTTTTACATTTGAATTTAGGCATCTGTTGATTCAGTGCCTGTCCTTGTTTATCTTGCATCCTGACAAGGCACTGAAGGAAAGGTAAAAGCAAATAAATCAAAACCAAATAAATAAATAAAATCAATAAATCAAAACCAAATCAAATTCTCCATTTAAGAAATACATATTTTTACAAGATTAGAAATAGACAGTTCCTCCCAGTTCCAACTAGGTACACTGTCATTAAAAAAAAATCCTCTATATATGTATGTGTGTGTGTATGTGTGTGTGTGTGTGTGTGTGTGTGTGTGTGTGTGTGTGTGTATCAGCAGAAAACTGCAGGGTAGAAAAGGGGTGGGTAGTGATAGATGTCATCCCCCTCCTTTTTTTATGTATAATTTGAAGCATGTACTCAGTGTCTTATAGGAAAGATAATATTGTATGTGATTTTTAATTTAACTGAGAAAACCACACCCTGACATGCTTTTCAGAACTGCCAAAGAGTATGAATGAATATATCAAGGATTTACAAGGCTGTGTGGACTGCCATCAAAATATTTAATTGATCTGCCTGTATGTAGGGTCTCATTGGTCATTGTTCCAAGCCAGATTAGCAGACTTGCCCTAAAAACTGCATCAGTACAGTGTCAATAATGCAAAACTGGACCTCTCAAGGGTATAGCAGTACATTCTGCAAGCACAAGGTTTAAGCTTAGATAAGTATGTTGAAAAGCATGGAGTTGCCTTTTGAAATCTGCAGTGCAACATCACCCCAGCAAGGGAGTTTGCTGAATTGTTCTCCTCACTGGATTTTAGCTGGAGTGAGCTTTATGCAGAAGGAACAAGTTTAAACTGGTCTTTGAAGGGGGCTAGAAGGCAGGAAGGGTCTCAAGCAGGCTCCTTGAGACTTTGGAAGCAAAAGGAGAAGAAACATGTGATTCACTGCCAAAAAAGTTCCCTGGATCCAGCCAACCACCAATGTGTACTCCCAGCAATTAAAGTGAACAGAACCTAAAGGGAAAATACACAGCTTGAGACATCACATTGGTCTGTGTGTTGGAGGCCAGATGAGCAGTCAATAAACAAAGAACAGATTAAATGCACTGTGGGATTTACCCAGCCCAGAGTGATGGTCTATTTACAGATGTTCTCCTCTAAGGAAAACCGATTATGCTAGGCATGAAAATAGAACCCTGAAAAATATATAACTGAGAGAATAAACTGTTCTCTCAAGGAAGAGGCTGTACTCTAAGCATGGAAAATATTTCACTTTACTGAAGTTCAAATTATGAACAACAGTGTTTCCAGGTTACCCATCTCAGAATTTTTCATCTTTGCTGATTGCCCAGGTATGTTGGTGAAGCTGGGTATAAGTTGGCAGCCAATACTCAGAGCCTTAGCCTACTAGCTAAACATTCTAGAACCTTCTGTTGTTGATAAAGGAAGCCAGCAAGAAAGAGAGCTCTTCTTTCTGCCACACAAAGATATTTCACCAGGGTGCCAAGAGCAAGGCAATGGGAAGAGCTGTCAAATGACGGCTTTGGCTTATGTATAATTTGAAGCACACACTCAGTGTCTTATAGGAAAGAGATACTGTATGTGATTTTTAATTCAACTGAGAAAATCACACCCAGATTTTTCTCATTGATGAGGCGAGTGTATTTCCTTCAAAAGGCATTTTCTAGCTTGTCTGCTTTTCTCTCCTCTGCATACTCTACTAGTCATTAAGAGTACCACATTCATCGAAGTAGGCTCATGACACAATAGGTTGAAAAATGTCATGTTTTCCTAAGCCATGAATGCACTCTTACTGAGCAGAATTTAGTTGTAAGGAAATCACTTGAAATTCTTTCAAGCAAAGTCCAGTTTATTTTACTCAATATTTAGGTGTCAAAATAGAGTAGCAAGTTATTCTTTAAGACCTATACACAAGCTAGTCTAGTTATTTATAAAGATGTTGCAAAATAATTGTTAACACATGCCCTAGCCTGTCATTTTTAACTGAGCCCAACATAAAGTCGAAATGCCTGAGCCACATGCTTTCTGCTCCAATAGGACCAAGAGCTCCATCTAAAAACTTTCCCCTTTGCCTCCTGTTGGTGTTGTTGATAGGCTGGGCTGTGCAATCAGGAAAAGCAGCTGAAACTATTCCAAGTCCTGAAACACTATAGGCTGATGATACTTGGAGGGAAAGATGGCTGGATTGAAAGCAAAGGGGTTCGTTTCCCCTCCAGGCTCAGCCTTCCACAGTGACCTCAGGACAGCACATGAAGGTGAGCTGCTGCCCAGGACAAAGGCCACAGGTGCCAAGTCAGATGTCTGAGTCCCACAGAATGCCAGCAGGACAAGGGAACATAGAAGTCATCCAGTGCCTCTTCCCTGTCGAATAAGGCAGCTGAGGCCCAAGAACTTCAGGACTCACATTCAAGGGCATCAGGAAGTCAAAGGCATGAATGCCAGGGAGCAGTACCTGTTTTGAAGAGGCTAAATCAGCTTCCTTGATTTTTCCTGTTGCAGGAAACAGGAATCCTGGCAGGAGGTCACCACCCAGGCTGAGCATATTCTTGACTCCTGGAAGGTCCTTGATCTCTGGCCTTTCCCAGCCTTTCTGTGCAGCCCTCATGGTTTTGTGAAGTGGCATCCACAGGTAGACTGCAGCAAAACCAGCTCAACTTTCCCTGGCACCCTTGACCTACAGCCCCAAGGGAGGCCCAGATTGGTGACAAAGATAGACAGAGGCAGAGGTAAACCCCATGAGAAATTCTCAGATGGAGATGTTTGTCATTAGCATTTTGAGAAGCAACTTTCAGACTGCAAGGAAGCAGACAGCTCTGAGACAGAGCAGCAGGGAGCAGGGGAAGAAGCTAAGGCACAATGTCAGGGACTTTCTCTTTGTAGCTGCTTTGCAGTGTTTTCCTGGAGACAGTAAATGCGCTGACTCCAATGGGCCCCGTTCTCTGGACACAGTGAGTATCTTTTAACCCAGCATTTTTCATGGACGAGAGTGATTCTCCAACTGGCTCCTACACAGCAGTGAGTACTGGCTGAAGGAAAAGCCCTTCCATAGAAGACAGACACACCTGACCCTGCACCTGGACCCCACACCTGGCACATGGGTCAGAGGTAGGTGATGGGACCTGGGAGAGACTTACCACAGATCCTAGCACTGGGATCCAAGAAACACTGTTGTGTTCCAGAAGCCTCTAGGTAACATGGGTAACTCCTTAGAGAATGCCAAAGTCATACAACCAGGACACTCCAAAATAACAGGATTGGATAACAAGATTCATCTACAGGTTTAGAAAAGAAAGAAAGAAATGGCGGCTCAGCTGGGAACAGTCAGGCAGGGGGAAAGAGGACCTATTCACAGTAAGAACAGTCGAGTAGCACGGCCAGTAGCAAAAATAATGGTATTGGTATGAGCCAACAATGGAACTTCTTGAGTGTCAAGAATGTAATAAGCATTTCTCATGGTTGACTTCGTTTTGTGGGCACTTGGGTCATCCCCTCTTTACAGATGAGAAAACAGGCTCATGAAGAAGTAGAAACGAAGGACAGTGAAGTCAAATGAGAGAAGCCTAGAAGTCAGGGAGTGGTGGGACAGTCCCCCAGGGTGTCCCCCTGTCACACTCATAATGTAAAGAGGTGTCCTTTTCCTTTCTGGTCCCCAGCTCTTGGGGCAAGGTTGTAGCACCCCCACATGGGTCCCCCTCCATGCCTACACCAGCCCCTGGCTGTGGATGCTGCGGTTCCTATCACTTCTAATCAAACACGACCCTGCAGCACAGCTAGACCCTCCACTTTATCCCTCCTCTTTCCAGAGACTTCATGGGAGTTATTTCATTTGTAGTTTTGTTTGTTTTCATTTGTCCAGTTTTATGTTTTTACTTCCAAAATATCCCAGTGTGGTGGAGCTTGACATTGGGTGTGTGGTTGTGGGGTTCTAGGGCTGCACCTTTCCAGATACATCTGCCTCTGATCCTCCAGTGACCACTGTTTAGGTAAAAAGCAAAAGCAAAACACTCGCAGGAAGTGATCGCTGCATGCTGTCCCGTTCAAATCTTAAAAAATTGAGTTGAGCCAATGAAGAATCAGTAATGAAAACGTTGTATTTGGTAATGTTATTTCTACCTAGATTACCACTCAAAGGCAGGATTTGGCTTCATTCTTTGCTTGCTTTGATGGTTTTACTTTGGTGCTCCCTCTACAGCCCTGGATCATCAAAGCCCTTTATTAAGCACAGCCCTGATCAGGAGTTACAACCAACAATTGTCATACCGTGAATCACAGAGGAGACCAAAAAAATTAAACAGGCCCTCTCGGCCCCCATTTCATAGACAACCTTTGAATTCACCCATGATGGCAGCATCCATGGTTCTGGGCCTGGAGGGCACTGGAAGATGCCTTTTATATTTTGTCTTCACACAATGAATCTCAGAGGGAGAGATGTCAGCATCGAAACATAAACTTCTCCAGGGAAGCATGTAGGGAAAAGCTGTGCCCCATGGAAGGGGCACATGGAAACAGGAGGAAGAACTCTCTATTGTGTGGATTCTGTTGTGTCCAAGTGTCCTCAGACACCAGTGTCCTTTCCCCAGCTTCCCCCCTCCCGATCCTGGGCTCCTCTTCCAGTTTGCAGTCCTGACTGTACAGTTGCCCTGTGTTGTTTGAACCTTGGCCTCGTTTACTCTA
Source organism: Spermophilus citellus (assembly GCF_964194105.1). Lineage (NCBI taxonomy): Eukaryota > Metazoa > Chordata > Mammalia > Rodentia > Sciuridae > Spermophilus > Spermophilus citellus. Next base: position 154,932,249 of record NC_138188.1, read on the forward strand.
CTTGTTGGCTGTGTGACCTCGGACCAGCCTCTTGAACTCTGGAACCCCAGTCTCCTTATCTCTCAGATCGGGGCTGCGATAGGATGCACTTCACTGGGGGGGGGCAGTCAATGAGACGGCACCTATTAACCGCTAGACACCAGGCCTGTTGCAGCTAGGGTGTTGTTCTTATTACCGCTCATAGAGCTTAATCTAGAAATCACCCACGTGATGGGAGCTTCAGAAGGCAGCAGTGTGTGCTCAGTCATTCTCATCCTCTTTTGCAATGTGAATAGGGCACATGTGGCATCTGATGGTACCAAGTAACACTCCATGTAGAAGGAGCCAAGCTGTCTTATGCTCCCAGGCTCCTGCCAACACCTACTGGAGCCCAGCCCTGCTGTTCTAGGGCCTTCTCTGAAGGAGACCCACACAAGGGCACATCTTGGGTCCCCAGAGTCCCTGGACCTGTGCTAAACCCGCGTGAAACCAAAACACTTCTCTGAGGGAGCAGGATCCCCACCCCCTCCTCACAGTTGACCAGCACACAATGGGTTCTTCATAAACCACTGGCCACAGAGGCCACAAGCTGACTGGATGTCATTCTCCACCAGCAGAACGTCAGCTCCAAACAGTATCCACGGTTTGTGGCAAGTGGCATAAACACCAGGCTGGTGACTGAAATCACTGGCTGAGTCATCTGCACATGGGGGATGAATGGGGCTCAGTCAGCCCAGGAAAGCTGGGCCAGGGCTGGGGCCAGCTCCCTCTAGCCAGTGGGGCGGGGGTGGGCGTCCTCTCCCAAGAGCCATGCCTTGGGCCAATAGCCACCGAGTGCCTACCTCGTAGGTTCCAGCATCGCAACTGTGTCTCCAAGTCATGCTTATGGTCATCTAAACCCAAGGGGTGGTGCCCAGGGTGAGTTTCAGCCTGAGTTTCCTCCACAGAAAAGAAGGAAAGAAGGAGGAAGGGAAAGAGGGAAGGAAGGAAGGAAGGAAGGAAGGAAGGAAGGAAGGAAGGAAGGAAGGAAGGAAGGAAGGAAGGAGTTTCATCATGAGTTTCCTCTACAGAAAAGGAGGAAGGAAGGAGAAAGGAAGGAAAGAGGAAAGAGGGAGGTGTTAGGCCTGATTATGTTCAAGTTTTTGTTTGTTTGTTTTGTTTTGTTTTTTAGTTGTAGTTGGACACAGTACCTTTATTTTTACTTATTTTTATGTGGTGCTGAGGATCGAACCCAGCATCTCACATGTGCTAGGCAAGTGCTCTATCTCTGAGCCACCACCCCAGCCCTCAAGTTTTAAATAGCAGTTATATTCTGGTTCAAACTAATTAATTAAGTAACCATCTCAAGCTGGTCAACAAGGTAGGGTCAGAAAAGTATTCTGATTAATTAAACTTGAATCCCATATTCAAATAGTTTTCGATGAGATTCTCTTTGTGCTGGTTGGGTCTTAGGAAGAAATCAGACATTGAGAAGCAAGCAGGCCAGCACTGGGGTTAGGAAAGCAGTACTTTGGAGGACACAAAATTGAATCAAAATTTTCATAATAAACAATATTTTAATGTATTTTTAAAAAATCAAAATGATGCAATAATCTGTGGAATATCCAGTGGTTTAAATGCAGATAAGACTGTCATTGCTGACATTTCCTCCACTTCAGTGCAGGTTGACACAGCACTGGAGGTGGGTCCCGTCCCCCTCCCAGTTCAGCAGGGCCATGGCCACATCACCTGTGAATCCACAGCATTCCCCCCGCCCTGCCCACCCCTGGCCAGGTGGGACAAGCTGAAGGCAGCTCTCGGAAGTAACAGTCAGTCACAGGCAAATTCAGACACTGGCAGACATAGTCCCTGCCTTCCTACTGCTGGATGGTGTGGCCAGGTATAGCAGGAGTGGTGCCATGCCCTAGTCCTGGCCTGCCCAGCATCTGGAGGCCCGTTTTTTAAATTCCTGACCTCCTCTGAGCTATGGTCCCTTGTACAGATTGATTCTAAGTGCATCGAGCCTTGATTTCCTCATCTGTAAAATAGGGAGCAAAATGGTCTCTACTTTACACTGGTTCTACTCCTGGAACCAATATTATGCAGGTATCACCCCAGCCCAGGGCACAGGCAGAGTGGCAGTGCCTCTCTGTTGAGGAAGTGATCCCCTTCCATTCAGCTACTGACTTTGGACACCCAAGCAGCAGCTTCCTCAGGAATATGGGGTCCATGGGGTCAACGTTTTTCCCTAAAAAATGAAATAACAATAGCAGCAGCACTGAGTCTTTTGTTGGGGGTGTTGTTTAGACCTAGGCCAGTGCTAAGGGCTGTGCAGTCACCAAAAAGTACAGAGAGAACCGAGTGCAGCAAAAGGGAAAGTGGGTGGCTAGACTGCACTGAGCTGCCATCCTTGGGCAGCGACATGGAGCAGAATTTACAGCCTCAGTGTCTGAAACCTGCCAGGGAATTAAGGGGCACCTCCTTCTGCCAGAACCTGGGTATCCACATGGGTTCTGCCCTCCATTTTCCTTGCCCTTATTCCCCCACATCACCTGGGCCTGGAAGCCAGAGACTCCCAGGGAGCCTGGTGGCTAAACACGCGGACCCTTGAAAACTAAGCATAATGAGCCTTGGAACACGCACCCCCAGCACCCGAATTGGGTAAATAAAGGGGCTTTGCTTTCCCGCTAACAGCTCATCTTCATCCTCTGCTGCCCCTAACACCCAAACCTTGACCCTGGGGAGATGGTTCACCAGGAGAGAGGACAAAGGGCCCATTTTTAATGTATTACTCAATGCTTCTGGACCGTGTTAAACGTTACACTTAGATTTTAAAACCCATCTATTCATTTGAAAAATGCTTGCTCTGGGCTTTGTAAAGTTGTGCCTGCTTTGAATGCACAGGAACCATCTATAACCCAATAGCCTCTTTCATAAGAATCATTTCCCACCACCCTAACCCCCGCCCCTCAAAAAAATTTAAGTTCATTTCTTTTAAGTTAAAAATAAAACTAGAATTTTTAAAGAATCCCCTTATGAGAATGTATTCATCATCCTTGGCCATTGTAAATCAAATAATTTATAATTCCCAACAACTAAAAAGTGTTAACCTGGACGCAAATTTGACAGCCAGTGGGTCCCACTTCTGCTACGTTCTCCAGAGTCATGAATGGCTTTCCAAAGTAGGGTTCCAGATGACTAGTTTAATATTTCTAATTTAGAACTGTTACTGAGGGAAAAAGAGAAGGAAGCTCTGAGTTTGGTTTCTACAGCAATTTTTGTTTTGATTTGGTTTAGTTTGGGTTTGGGATGAGGTCTCGTTATGTCGCCCAGGCTGGTCCCAGACTCCTGGGCTCAAACCATCCTCTTGCCTCTGTCTCCTGAGTAGCGGGGACCACAGGTGCACACGACTATACCTGAAGTGGCTATTTTTAAGAGAGCTTCATTAGTTTTTGAAATAATAAAAGGATTGTGTGAACTCACTATAAATAAATTTCAAAAACCAGACACAAGCAAACAACATTTGTCTATAATCTCATCACTCAAGAAAACTGCTGCTAACAACACCCTGGTGTATACTGTAGATTTCCTTCTCTACATATGTTCAGATATAGTCAAATACAGTTGGCCCTCTGTGTCCTTGGACTCCACGCCTCTGGAGTCAACAATCACATATTTGAAAGTATCCTAAAAAATGTGTCTGTATAGAATATGCACCGGCCTTTTTTCCTGTCATTATTCTTTAAACAATGCATTGTAGCAGCTATTTCCATAGCATTTACATTTTATTAGATATTTTAAGTAATCCAGAGATGATTTAGAGTATCTGAGGATGTAAATAGGTTCCATGCAAATACTATGCTATTTTATAATAAGGGACTGGAGCATCCAAGGATTTGGGGGGGTGTGGGAGAGTCCTGGAATCAACACTGAGGGACAACTGTGTATACAACAGATTAGAATTAAACTGTACAGCCTGTCTTGAAACCTGCATTATTTATTTAAAAGTGCACCATGAAAGCTTTCTGGGCCAACAACACTCCATTGTCACCATTTTAATCTGGGATTCTACTGTTGCTATCCTGTGATTTTTGAGCAACTCTTTGTAAAAGAACATTTTATTGTCCCCTCGACATTTTAACCTCCATCACACATCACCAAACATTCTTGCACACACATCTACCTGCCCTTGATAGGTTGACACTCAAATACATTTCTAGAGGTGTATCACTCCATTGACACAGATTAATAAGACTTTGATTGTGTGTTACCAAGTAGGTCCCTCAAAATGGTGGTGTTGAAGCCCACTCCTACAGGTAGGGCCTGAAAAGGTGTCTCCTTGTAGCCTCAACAGCACTGGGTATTTTTCTTTTGAAATGTGAGTGGTTCTATTTGTTATTTTATATATTTTTATAATTATAGAAACCATCCAAGACCTTTACAAAATTTCACATGACCAATGTATATAAAGTAAAACTCCCTCCCCAAAGCTTCCTATTAGAGTTCCACACCCACAGAATTGAATTTTTCTAAATGTTCTTTCAATGCTTATACCAAAAAACGTTTTTTGCTTTCCTAAAAAATGGTCTACTATTCATATCATATAGATTAATTGCAAGTTTGTTTTGCTTTCTGCATTTCTGCATAGACTGTGACCTTCTTTTCATGACAATTATATGTAGGTCCCGAAGGTGGCATCAGGGTGTTCCACAGAATAGGCACACTCTAGCTCACAACACCAGATCCTCAGGTTGGACATTTTTGTTGTTTTCTTTTTTTAAAAAAATATTTATTTTTTAGTAGTGTATGGACACAATACCTATATTTTTTTATTTTTATGTGGTGCTGAGGATCAAACCCAGGGCCTCGCACACGCTAAGCAAGTGCTCTACCACTGAGCCACAACCCAAGCCCTGTCATTTTCAATATTTGAAATAATATCTTTTCTCATTCAGCTTAGCAGGTGCATCGATCTTTCCTAAGATCATTCCTAGAGTTCGCACATTGCAAAAGTTGACCGCTGTTGTCAAACTGCCTTTGCAAGTGAACACTCCTGCCAATCATTGGCTCTCCCCATCTGCAGGTGCCTACCAACCAGGGATTGAAAACATTTGGGGGAGGGGCAGATTGCATCTATACTGAGCATGCATAGACTTTTGTTGCCATTATTCCCTGAAAATACAATAAAACAATGATTTATATAGCATTTATATTGTATTTGATGTTATATGTAAAAGTAGATTTTAAAGTATATGACAGGAGGCGTATAGATTTTATGCAAGTACTATGCCATTCTATTTAAGGGACTTAAGCATCCTTGGATTCTGTTATGTACTGGGGTTGTAGAACTAAAGCTCCGTGGGTACCATGGGACAACTATAATGCAAGTAGCTTTGCTCTAAGGGCACTTAAGTAGGACCTCCATGTTCGCTTCCCAGGTTTAAATTATAGATATGATTCTGTAGAAAGGGGAGGTTCCAGTTCTAGTAGTCTGTGAGTCTCTTTCAGACATATTCACTCCCTTGGGGGCAGAGGTGCCCTTTCTTCTCTGCTCCCTCACTTCAGTTCATGCTTGCAAGCTTATGTTTGACACCTTCAGAAGCATTTATATTCATTCATAAAGCAGACTCTGTACCAAGTGGCCCACCCGCTACCCATTCCAACCACCACAGATTGGCAGAGACACAACTCACTCTTCTACAACTGAAGGATTTCTGATTTTTTGTGTGTTGATCATATACTAAAATGATGATATTTGGAACCTATTGGTTAAGTTAAATATGTAATTAAATTTTTTACCTAGTTCCTTTAATTTTTTAATATTGCTACCAGAAAATGTTAAGTTACATATGTTGCTTGAATTATGTTTCTATTGAATGGCAGTACCCTAAGCTATCTGTACATGTGCAGAAATACACCTAGGTTTCTGTAAGAACACACACACACTCTCTCTCTCTCTCTCCCTTTCTCTCTCTCTCTCCTTTCTTCTATTTTTCTCTCTCCCTCTCTCCTTTCTCTTTACCTCTTTATTTTTTTCCTTCCTTCCTTCAAATCAGTTCAGTAATCTGATTTGCAGAGAAGGTCTATCATTTCCTTGCAATAGTTGACCCTGTCACTTTGGCTATCTAGGACATGAGCAGTGGTGTTCTGGTAAAATGGCTCTGTGAGACAAAAACAAAGCCCCAATTTGTCATTTTTGCTCATTTTCTGTTGTGTAAATTCTCCCACCATGACCAATTCTAAGCTGCCAATGTGAGGTCTCTGACCCTGGAGTTGGGAAGATACACAGTCAAGGACTCTGGTGACCTTGCATGGGTAGCTCCAGCGCAGCACTGATTAGGTGGTGGGGCTTGAGCTCATGGTCCAAGGGAGGCCAGTTGGAGCCTCAGCTCAGGCACGAGACAGACAGGCAAGGAACTGGATAGCAAGTATTTACAAAGGCAAAAGCATCCATGGTATGGAGGCAGGTGCCCACCAGGGGTGGTAGGGATTGCCTGAGCCACAGTGTCGAAGTAGTGCAATCCATCCAGGACAGTGGCAACTATCCTGCGGTGATGGTGATATTGGTGGCATCTAAAGTAGACTGCACTGTGGTAAGGTCTTGGTTGTGCTGGTTCCCCAGAGCCTACTTCCAAAGCCTCCTCCATTGATCTGATGAATTAACCAACTCCCTCCGTTAATCTTTCTTCTGCTATGCCTACTAGAGTTAAGAACTACACTAGACATTTACCTATAACAACCCAGTGATGTGCTATAGCAAGTGATGTGGCTGAAATACACAGTAGGTGTGGCACCTGCTACTGCCAGGTGACACAGTGGTCCTGAAAGACTGCTCATCTGAATCACCAGTGGAACCTTAGAAACGGCACACGCAGAATTGAAAGCAGGGATTGAACAGAAATGTCCAGTCATGTCCATGGATACACTGTTCACAAGAGCCAAAAGATGGAAACTGTTGTCTATCCATAGTTGAGTAGATAAGTTCAGTGTGGTATGTAGATTCGGCCTTAGAAAGTAAGGAAATTCAGTCACATGCTACGATGTGGGTGAACCTTGAGGACATTCTGCTAAGTGAAATAGATCAGTCACAAAAGGACACATACTGTATGATTCTACTTATGTGAGGGGCCTAGAGTAGTCAAAATCATGTGGACAGAACATAGAAAGGGGGTTTCCAGGAGCTGGGGAGAGTTGTTTAATGGTTACAGACTTTCAGTGTTGTTAGGTGAGAAGAGTTCTAGAAGGATGGTGTTGATGGCTGTACAATGGACATCTTCATAATGCATTTAAATAATGACTGAGATGGTAAGTTTTAGTTATGGATATTTTACCACAATAAAAAATAATTTAACAAAATGGGCACATGTCAAGTTTTCTCTTCCAAAGAGGATCAGCATGGGCTGATGGCTGGGCACATATATATGGTTTAAAAAAAGAAAATCAGGTGAGAACAATTGATTGAGAATGACGATGTGAAGGTGAATGACCTGAACTGATGAGAGTTCAATTTCAATGACAGCCATGCCTGAAAGACTTCATGGGTTTCTAAACCAAAATTGGCCCGCAGAGTGAAAGCAGATGCAGCTGTGTGAAGGTGATTTATCTTAAATGCATTTCTTGTCGACAATCAGGAAACTTTCCAAGGAAACCCAGATTTTGAGTATTTTCTAGAAAGACTGGGAGATGTGTCAAGCTAGCAGGCATATGCATGGCAGAGTGAGTTAGGGTTCCATACGTATGCCCCATACGTCACAGTCCCCACTCCTGCCTTCCATGTCACCCCAGCTCACTTCAACTGGCCTTTGAGGTCTTTGGCCTTGTGATCCAAACTCCAAAGGAGCTGAGCTGAGAATCTCAGTCACTTTAAACCATACCTGTCTTCAAATAGCTTACAAAACCATGCCCGTCAGCCAAGGGTCATTATGTTCTCCCTTATATCTGGAAGCTTAGAGAGGAAAGAGAAAAAAGAAAGGGAGAGGCTCTCATGGAAATAAAAGGGAGACCAGTAAAGTGGAGAAAGGAGGAGACAAAGGAGAATTATTGGGGATAAAATTGATTGTATGCATTAATTATGCACAAATTATGTTGTATGTATGTATGACTAGTAACAGTGAATCCTGCAATTAGGTATAATTATAATGCATCAATAAAAAATCATGCCTGTACTGATGGGTAAATGAATAAACAGGGCTACTTACATAAGCCAAAGTAATGAAGATAAATGCCAAAAGCCCAATCCTCACTCTAATGTTATCATCGACTTCCTAGGGCAACTCTGTTTGCTACACTATAAACAGGCTGCCTGTCCAGCATTTAAATTCTGCTTTAATTTACACCTTGCAAGATTGAATCCAATTCATCAAGTCCATCTTGGACCATATTTACCGAGGTTTCTATTTCAAATAAATCTAAAATACACCAATTTCTTGTGGCCTACCGAAGGTGAGGTGAGTCCAAGGATATTGATTGAGAGAGCAGGTGTAAAATTATGAGAGTTTTGTTTTCCAAAACAAAACTAGGGCTCCCCCAAGCCCTTGCATGATGAAAATTTGCACTCCTTCTTGATTTGGGAACCTATATTCAGGGAACCCCCCAGAGAATATCCAAGCCAGGCTTAGTCAAGAATAGCTGGAATACCCAGGGGGGAGGAAAAGGGAGCCAAGACAAGTCTTGATGCTTTGGGATGATGTTAAAGTTTTCTCTCAAGTTATGTCATTTCTAGTCACTTTCCATGGGGTTGTAGGTTAGGAAGGAGTAAAAGAGAAAAAGCAAAAGGCAGCAAGGAAATTAGAACCAATTTTCTAATTTCTATTTTTCTACCACCTCCCTTCCAACATGAGGGCCCCAAATGGCTCTCCTATCTCCACTGCACTCAGGGGATGACAGAGAAACAGCCTGAAAATAAACTGCTGTAGTTTGTGGATGCATCACTAGCATAAAAGATTCCTCAGTTTCAAAACTCAGTGAATCTATACTTCTTTCTTGGCTTTCCCAAGTTAGCACAGGGCCTGCAGTTGACCAGTGTGCTATTCACACACACACACACACACACACACACACACACCTTTATTCTAAAGATGGACTCCCTCCCCCAGACTGGTATGGAAGGAGCTTGTGTGGCAGCCTTGCCTTCCAGAAACCTTTCGGATCCCATCTTCAGTTATCTCTTGGGGTTCCAAACCCCTAGGAGGCCTCCCCCAGGCTCCCTGCAAGCCTAGAGACAGTTCCTTTAGGAAGGTGTTATTTACATAATAAACACAGACTAGACCATGCAATGTCATCTCAGTGCATAAACAGGCTCAGGACAGTGCAAGATTTTCTTTTCAAAATAATCTTCCAGCTCAGTAGAAGTGAAGGGTTTCATCCATTGTTTTAAAGGCTGTTTGGGTGAGTAATGAGACCAGAGTACACAGCAGGTTGTTAGTTCCTCCATCTTCCACTGAAAGCTTGGGAATCTCTCAAAAAGCAAACATGGAACCTGATGTACGTGCTACGTTCTGTGAAGAGCTTTTACCTAACACCAGGCTGATGAGCCACATGGCTGAGGCTTGAGCACCAAAAACAGTCATTCCACCCGCTGACTTGCCATTCAAGGCCTCACAGCATCTACTCCTCTATTCTGCTCTTCTGTTCAGCTACCACAACAGCCAACCACGCTGCCACTTCATCCCACCATTTGGCAGCCTCAGTGTCCCTTCCTCCTCATCTGACACCATCCTACACACCCTTCCAGGTTTTATTCAAATGCCCTTCTCTGGAGTGCCATGTCTCTTCAGACCACTGACCAAATGACCCCCCTCTCCTCTGCATTTCCTTCAGGACAGGGTTCAGATCTAATTTTGCCTTCTATCCTCCACTGCCCCTGTAAATGGGGTACACCTAGATTCATGGGGAGGGAGAGTGGGAATAGAAAGGATGGACAGGAGACATAGGGACAAAGGGAGGAAGGAGGCTCAGAGAGTCAGCTACCAAAATGCAGTCACAACCTGACGCCTTCCATCTCATTTTCAAGTAGAAAAGATCATTCCAGAAACTTCCCCAAAATTCCTAAGAAATTTTGGTAAAAAGAATTTAAATGTTGAAAACACAATGCCGGGCTGGGGCTGTGGCTCAGTGTAGAGCACTTGCCTAGCACGTGAGAGGCACTGGGTTTGATTCTCAGCACCGTGTATAAATAAATAAAATAAAGGTCATTGACAACTAAAAAAAAGTTTAAAAAAAATAAAAAGAAAGCACACTGCTAAGTGCACCCCTAGCTCTGAAATAGAGAAACAATGTTGGGGTGTTGCTTAGGAACAACCAGGGCTGCAAAAGGCAAGGAAAACTGAGGATGTCCACATTCAAATCTATGAAGTACCAGCTCCACAGGGTGCCAGGGGTACCCAAGGAGGCTCTAGTCTTCGTGTCTTATGAACTTGTCATTCATCTTTCTGTTTTTCTAGAACGGGTTTACATTTACTTTCATTTAAAAGTTCACTGTTTGGCTTCCCCTTAGAAATTAAAGACAGCAGATAATTCTAAGCTTGAGCTAGAAAAATCACTTTGGAAAGTTTGCAACACTCAATCCATTGACAATCACTCCCTGGATGGAAAGTGGTCCCTGTAATTTGCGACTTTTTCAGAACTGATAAACCTATTTTCAGTTAACACAGTGTCTGAACTTATGACCTTTGTCTGGGACATGCTAAACTTCTTTCTTCTACTATGTCACTAGACATCCACAGGGCATGGATTCCAGGACTCGCAGACACCAACATCTGAGGATACTCATGTCCCTTATAGAAAATGATGTGGTGTTTTCATATAACCTACTCACATCCTCCCCTGGACTTTAAATCATCTGTAGATTACTTATGGTACCTAACACAATGTAAATGCCGTGTGAGTCAATGTTATGCCGTATTGTTTAGGGAATGATAACAAGAAAAGAGTCTGTACATGTTCAGTGCAAACATAATTTTTCCCCAAATATTTTCAATCCATGGTTGGTTGAATCCAACAAAGGTGGAACCCACAGGTATGGAAGGCTTACTGTATTTTTCAACACAACTTTAATTTTTTTTTCTTTTACCTGGTAAATGTTTTGGGAATCTTTCTTTTAAAAACCATAAATCTAATTCTGTATCTTACTTAGTGTAAACTAAACCTAAAATCACCAACTCTCACTCAATAAGGTAATAGAGCCATTAGCATGTACAGAGGAATTCGATTATAACAAATTCCCCTGAAATCGATTGACCAGCAACACAGCAGTAATATCTGCCAAGCCAAGCCCTGGCTCTGTGTGAGCAAGTGAGGAGTTCGTGGTTACTTACAATTGCTTCATGTTTTTTCACATCTGAGTGCTGCAAAAGGAGCCCAGAATCATTGTCTCCAGCTTTTCTTTAAAAAATTATAGTCAGAACACATGTCTGATTTAGAAAATGCAGAACTTTTGTTTATGTCTTTGAGACATGTGATAACTCACAACATGATTTTCAGTCACCCAAAAATTTGTGATTGCTTGATTTTTTTCCTGCTTGTTTTTCTGCTTGTTTTTATTTTGATCACCTTTCTTCGAGGTCCTGGGAGGCTCTTGGGGTGTCAGGGTTTCTGAGCACTCCCCCTGCCCCACATCTTCCTCCACGTGGGAACCCCTGGGTAGCTACATATGGACAAGACAGAAACTTCTAATCAGTTCTCCATAGCTGTGCTGTGAATTTTATATTTTCTTCTGAGAATTGTACTTTTACAGTTGTTCTCCCACCAAATGCAGTGAAACACTGATTTGTTTATTTGTTTTTTTCTACCACTCATGAAAAACACACTGGGGAAAGGGCAAATTGGAGAACCTCGATCTAACCCACTAATTCCACATTTGGAGAATTTTTTCCTGAGGAAATAATAAATCATGTTACTTAGTTAAGTTCTTGATAATAGGAAAAAATAAAATAACAGAAAAAAATCATAGTAGGTTTATAACAGGAGAAAGCATGAAACACTTTTAATGTCCCAAATATAAGATGGAGTTAAAAAATCATAATAAGTTAATTCACAGGATAAAGGCTATGCTGTCCCTTAGGAAATTGTTTTAAAACATTAAATGTTAAGAGGAGAATAAGTATTTTACTTAAAAGAGTGCATTATAAAGCAGAAGGATTGCAAAAATATGTCTGTCCATCAATAATGGTTACCTCTGGGTGCATGTATATTGCTTTTGCAAGTTTCTCTATAAATCTGAAATTATTCTAAAACAGAAAGGTAAATTTTAAAAATAAGAGCACACATTTCTCAGTTCCTCAATTATTTACCATCTAACAAAATAAAAAGAAATGCCCCTAAAACTCATGTGTGTATTTCTTCTACATATATTTTGAGTCTATTCATGTGTATTCTATAGAGAAAAGGTATATCAAGAAAATCTATCAAAATTATAACAGTAGTTATAGCACAGGAATTTGGAATGCTTTTTATTCTTTCTTCAGTTTTTCTGAACTTCCATGATTTTCTATGGCAAATGAAGATAACTTTTATATAATTATTACCTTAATAATAATAATTCATATTTATTAAATGTACTCTAGTTATATCACAAGTAAAATAAAATGAAACAAGATTCTTTTCAAAATCAGAAAAAGAAATTTAAAATAGTCTTGTGGATTTTCCATGAGCCCCAAGAATACCCAGAAGGCTGAAATTGTATAAAGCCAGGCAAAGCCACTAGGAGAGTGAAAATGTTATGTTTGTGTTCTGGTCGCTGTTGAAATTCTAGGTACTATATGTGGTTAATATGAATTAGAAGCAGCTAATTATACTTTTGGAACCACAGAGTCAAATTGATAATGACAGTATTCCTAATTCAGCACAATGAGAAGCCTGGTAACTATTGCCTGTCTGATGAATGGGGAACAGAGAGGAGAGCCCTTTTTCTTTGAAAAGCTTAACATTAAAATTGGCCGTATCTGTTACCTTAGGTGCAGAAAGGAAACACAGAAGGCTGTTGGCTCAACTGGCATTTTTCACTCTGCAATTTCCATGTCTGGGTAATTCATGTCACAGAGAACAAGGGGAGAAGGCCGTCCAAAAGATTTTTGGAAAAAAAAATCAAGAAGAAAATAATTCCAAACCTAAAGCCATGAATGGCGCTTCTCTGGGAGTCTAATATTTTTTTTCCCAGAGAAATGACAAGACAGACAAATGGAAGATGAATGAAACGACACTGTGGCAATAATGCAATTGGTCCTGCTGTGGCCGTGAGCATGCAAATAGCAAGATAGTAGTGAGATCTCAGACTTTGCTTAGAAATAAAATATTCAGTCTGTTGTTGTTGTTGTTTTTTATTTCAGGATTTTGAGTGGAAAAGTAGTCCCACTTGTCAATCAGCTAAGTTGCAGGGACTAATAGATTCTGGTGTTGGGGGGGGGGGGTCAGCACAGAATTTAATTTAACATCTCACAATACATCCACATGCCCAGAAAATGTGGACAGCTTGATAGGGTTCACTGAGCCAAAGAAGCAAGACCCAAACAGTGCATTAATGTATAGGGAAAGAATAGTTGCAATCAGGCCCTGTGAATTGGACAGAGGGCTTGGAGATGAAGCAATTATCAGCCATCGGGGATTAATAGTAAAGTGTGAATACCAAGCTGTATATGTTAGGGGCAGAATATGTTGCCTATAGAAAACAACAAAGGACGTTTCTTACTATTAAGTGAGATTAAACGTAATGGCCTGATTTAATCACAAAGGCAGAATTAAATTCAGATGGTAACTTCAAAGTGGACACAGGAACACAGACCACTGCCTGCATTTACATATAGCTGGCATAGCTTGGCCTGCAACACAATAGGATAAAGTTTCTTTGGCCACTTAAACAATTTTCTATTCTTCACTTTTTTTTCCCTTTCTTGAACACTCACTGTATTTATCCCCAACTGCATTCAGTTAATAAGAAGGAGCTAGGAGTTATATTTATTCATGGATGCTATAATTTTTAATTCTTTCAAATTATGAAAAAAAAAGCCTCACAAGGTCAGCAAGAACAGAGTAGTTATAATCAGATTGGCACAGGGCAGGGGGAGGAGAAGCAGCAAAAATAAATAAATAAATAAATAAAAAGAAAGAATCTTTCCTAGAGTGACCCACAGTCTTATTTTTTTCATCGGTTCTTGAGGTCTTAGCTCACTGGAAATGTGGTTCTCTCCCTCTTCGCCTAGGCACATGGACCCACCATGGAGTCCACAGAGTCATTTTTTCAATTCAGACCAGTTCCTCCCTTCCTTCTTTGTTGTTGAATCCCTGCTTCCTTCTTTGCTCTCCACCTTAAGGGATGTTCTCATAAGAGGTTTGGGGGATATAAGCTCGTTTCAGGGTTTAGAGGGGTCACAGCACTTATTGTTAGTGGGTCCCTGGGGAATTTCAAGTGCCTATGACTTGAGTGAGAAAATTAAGTATCGTGTATAAAAGACATGGTTGCCTCTGTTCAGGGTCCAATGGCTGAATGATCTGAAGCTTTTCAGTTCATAAAAGTCCCCACCAAATTTTATACTTTTAAACTTTATATGTACATAATTTTATAATAACAATGTTGCAATATGTGATATAATTGTCACAATGTCATAATATACATGTGTATATATATATATATATATATATATATATATATATATATCATCACATGCATTATGTATTATATGTGTATATATGGTCACATGCATTATGTGTTTTTTATTAGAGCATTATAGTTGTACATAGTAGCTGGATTTATCCTGACTTTTTATATCAAATAAATGATTAATAAGGTAGCGGTCCTTCTTCAAAAATTTTTTTCTCCATAGGCATAGCATAGGGCTTAAATATTTATGTATCAGGGCATTCAGCCCAAAGTTGCTTCTAGCATTCAACCAAATAGGAATCAAAAAAATTATCATCCTTATAGGATGAATGTTGAAAAATTTGCTGTGCATTTACAATAAAATACTATGCAGCCATTATAATGATCTGAATCTTAAATATTTGAAATAATGAGTGACCTGGAGCTTTAGTTTGTTAGATAGGTAATTAGAGAAAGGTGCCCATAGTATTTTGTAGAATTCATGTGTAATATCAGTGTGTGTGTGTGTGTGTGTGTGTGTGTAAGTACATTTGTGTAGAGAGAGAAGTTTTTTTTTTTTAAATGTTGGCCAAATGCTAGTTTTTATATCTTATAGCAGAATTTGGTGAATTCTTGCATTTTTTCTGGTAGTTACTGATCGTTTTTCTTGTAATTAGCAAGAATTTTACAATCAGCAAAAGAAATCTATTGTATTTTTGAAAAAGAAGTTTGCTTTTGAGAGGATTTGGTGAGCATTTGGAATTTATTTTAAAAGTTGGTCTTCCAAGGATGAAATGGAGCAGAAGTTTTCCCAAATCCATGGTCTTTGGGCCTCTGTAGGAGATGAGGGCTGTCCTGACTGGCCTGGGAGACCCCTGGCCTACTTGGTTTTGCCACTTGCCTTTTTCCAAATCCTACTTTGGCTTTGGGAGAATTTATCTTCCTTTTCACGGCCACTTTGTGTTAACAGAGATATTCTGAGTTTGATTTATCCCTTGAAAAGAATAGTTGCTCCTCAGTAAACTTGTTGCAATCTGGTACAAATCAGCCCGGTTTAAGGAAAAGGCTGTGAGGAAGACATAGAGTTTAGGATCAAGTCCTCTGTCCTTTGATGACACTAACTTAACATTGCATGTGGTTGGCTGTCTTTGGAGAGATTGATTTATAAATGTAAACGCAGGACAAATTGAATTGCTTGACTCTTAAATTCTTTGGTTTCCCTGGATTGGAAAACACCCCTCTGTGCACTGAGAAATGTGAGAATGATATACGAGACGGGAGGAACGAGATGCATGTCAGGGGGACCCCCTGCAGCAGAAGGCTGAGACGTCTTATTTACCAGAAATGGAGGCAGACACAAAGCACATCTCCACATGGTCTTGACTTGGGCAGAGGGATTCGGTGACGGTGAAACTGAGGGTGGGTCTATGCTCACAGTGGGGACTGCTTTGTCCCTTTGTGTAACACACAACTCCATGTTAGAAAGATAAAAACTGGAAAACCAAGCAAACTTGCTAAATTATTTCAGACAGTCAGGATACGGCATAGAAAACACCATCTCTTCTTTTGATCACCTCAGGTGGTAGGATATCGACCCTTGTCAAAGTCTCGGGTTGACAGTATAGGTGTGTGTCAGTTCAGGTGCTCTCAGACAACCCTGCCCTGGATTTCTAGAAAAACAGTAATTGCCTCATTTTCAGGAAAAAATAAGAATAGCATTCTTAGGGTCTTTCGAATGTACACAGAATATAGATGAGCATATTTTAATATAATGTCCAGTGTATCTGATTACAAAAGAAATGCAGATTCATATCAAATTCAAACAAATATTGAAATATAGAAGGGAAACTCATATAATCCCAGGTCTCACAGATAAGCATTGCTAATAGTGAGGACCCTTCTGCCGATGTCTACTCGTGCAGATATAATTAGAATGTGTACTTTTATTTTTTATGTAACTAGAACATTTGAACCATATTATTTCATTTCCTCTCTTTCCATTTTAATATTGTATCAGAAATAAGGAAATACAGTGCTCTGAGAAATTCTGGTAATAATAATAATAATAATAATAATAATAATAATAATATCAGGACTAAGTAGTTGGTGGCAGTACTATAGTCAATATTTATTGCAATCTGGCTTATGCACAGGAATTTTTTTCCCAGGGAGCTGAAAGTGTTTTATATTTCTTTTCTAACAGACTGGGAATAAAGAAAAAATAAGCAGCTAAGACTGTCTACAGAGATGACTTCTTGGAGTCACACTATCAGCTTTGAGCCTCGTCTACACAGTTCAGTCTGAGTCACCCTGGAGAAGGGGAGTCCTGTGGCCACAGGCAGGCAATTCTCAATGCACAGCTCAGGCTCCTCTCCATTGCACCCCTGGGAAGCACTGAGTCACCCAGAGGTTGGGAATGAGGGGACCTTTGTCCCGGCTTCCTCTAGGGCCACTGTTGCTGCTGCTCTGAGCACTGACTGCTGCCACTTGAGCCCTGGGTCCCTCCTGCTCTTCACTCCTGCGGCACCCAGGGCCGGCTGACATCCATGCTGTCATCCATGTCCTCTCACAGAAAGAGCAGGAAACAATCGCTGTGCACAAAGGCCTGAAGTGCTGGTGTGAAAGGTCACTAAGTACTGTCATCTAGGCCAGGGAGGGGGCGGGAAGGCTGCTCCCACCGAGAACAGCCCAGGGAGGAGTGGGATCTTAACCTCGGCCTGTGGCCTGGGGAGGGACAAAGAATCTCAAGTAGGAGCTGAAGGGACAGCCCAGGGGATGAGAGGAGGGAGGCGCCTGCCCAGTTCCTCGAGCGGCCCTCTGTGTGACCCTTCCCTAGGCCAGGCGGGAGGACATGTCCCTGGACTGCTCGGGCTCTGCAGTGAGGTCCCTCCCCAAGCTTCCACAGGTGGATGGGAGCTTGAGGGTTCATTATTAAAGTCCAGGAAAAAGTCTCACGAAACCTAGACATCCTCAGTGGTGTCAAATTAGGTACCACTAAATGTCACAATGTGAGCTTATACATGGGACCACAACCTCAACAATTAAAAAAAAAAAAAAAAAGAGGTTGGAAGTAAAATTGAACATGAAAGAATGGGCTATTTTTTGCTCTTAATTGTCTCAGTGAGTTGGAGGCAAGGACCTTTGTCATGGCTTTCTCGTTAGGGCACCTGAGTGTAGCCCAGAGGATGCCAGTGCTTGGCAGGGACATAATTTAAGAACTGTTGAAAACAGAGACTCAACAGAATCGTTGCTATTTGAAGCACGATGTTCAGTTTAAATATGAGCCTGCAGATCAAACAATAATTTTGAGGCCTTGGGAAATTCATTTAAACTCCCAATGCCTCAGTTTCCTCACGTGTAAGAGGGATCAACTTTGGAGATGAAATGTGTTATTTTGTGTGAACAGCTTAAAACGGTGCCACATTCAACCAACTGTGATAAATGCTAATTATCTCATCATCTTCCTCATGGCATCATCACTGTGGGTAGTAGACTCTTTGGTGACTTTAAATTGCTTCTCTACAATTCTTTGATTGTCTAAAATATCTGTAGTCCTATTCCTCAATGAGAAAAGATACAACTTCTTACAGAAAGAAAATCATCCCAATGAACTCCAGCAAAGAAGAAAGAGCACAGGAAGAAGTGGCCTCCCCGAGAGAAATTTGCTCCCCGCCTTTTGTATTAGAAAAATGTAAAGGTTAAGGTTAGGTGTTCTCCTCCCCCATCATAGCACACATAGAATCTGATTGCCCAGCATTTAGGCCCACCCTCAGGCTGAAGGTAGAGGGCCTAGTTTGCCTGGATGTGGGGGTTTGCATACAGGACAGTCACAGACGATTCAGGACAAGTTGGTCACTTGAGTTGAGGAAGCAACCCTTAACATATCTGCATCCCCCGCCAGCTAGGAAGTCTTGCGATCTTTGCTTTGGCATCTGAAATTTAAACCACACCCACAAAGCTAAGCAAGAAGCCTCCCTTCATGTTTTGGAGAGAGTTTGAAGAGTCTTGGAGTTGGAAAGAAAGAAAAGGGACAGGGAGAAGCAGTCAGGTCAATTCCTGTGCCAAGGCAGCATTTGTGAGGGCCCCAGGTGATTTATGGCACTCAGTATTGTGCTTCTGAGAGGAGCAGGACACAGGGTGCAGCCCCAGGGATGTGGCTGAGCACCCAGAGGCTCTCTCACAGGGCCAGGAAAACGACTGGGAGAAACAGAGTTCCTGGGAAATAACAAGAAATTGGGATTTAAATATATCTGAAAACTTAGGTATTATTTTCATAGTTTTGCAGTTTTGTTTTTAATCTGTATGGAAAAAGTTTCACCAAAGAGGAAGTAAAAGACCCTGGTTGCATGTAGATACAGAATAATGTCTATGTCAGCATAATTCTAAAAGGAATGAATAAAATTTACCCTCTTAGTTTTGTAGCCCGTGCATTCATGTAAATATAAATTAGTCAACTTTTCCAAAATAATACCAGTAGTCCAATTCTTGGCTATGTTGCTCTTTATCGGGTGCTTGAGCCCCAGTAACTCTGCTCAGAAGACTTCCATCACTCTCTGTGTTCCATCTGAACTTGGGCACAGAGTCCTTCGGTTTACTAATCAAAGAATTTCCAGGAGAGTAAGATCTGGGTTTTGTCAAAGTCTCGTGTAAGCACTAGGATCTCCCTTATAATTCTTTTCAGAATTTTAGCTCTGCAGCAAGAAGACAGTCAAAATAAAGGTCTCATCTCCAAATGAGAAAAAATCTAGAACTCCATCATCCCAAGATTCCATCTTTTTAAAAGGGAAGTAGTATGAAGTAAGAACTTGGGATCCTTGCTTTCCAGTTTCGTTTCCATGCTTTGTTAACTGGGGAAAATCACTGAATCTCTGTGAACTTCTATTTCCTCATCTGTGAAATTGTAACAGTTAGACTTACATGATGGGTGTAGTGGTGGGATGAAGTGGCATCACATACAAAAAGTACTTGGCACACATATTATCAATATTGAAAAAAATCTTAGTTTTCTTTTTTCTTTTACTTTGATTATAGTATTTGAACTTTAATGATCATCCTCCTTGTAAATATTTTAAGGATATCACTGAAAACTTGCTAAGAAATGCCATAAGAAAAGGAGCCATTGAAACTTTGATTATTTGAAGGAAAGGACATTGTTCGTGGTGTTATGGTAGCATGCCCCTGGGGTTCCAGAGGCTTAGATAACCCTCACTGGCTTCACAGTTGGGTAAACTGAGACACCAAGTAACATTTAAAGGGCTCACCACCATTAACAACAGAACACTGCACAGCAAATATCTAGAGACCCACACTCCTACCCTCTCGCCCTAAGATGGTTTTTATATTAATTTTTTATTGGTGCATTATCATGACACACAGTAGCGGAAGTCATTCTGCACATACAATCATATAATTTGGTCAATTTCACTCTCAGCACTTTCCCCTCCGCTCCCCCAGCCCCCTTCCTCTGCTCTACCGGTCTCCCTTCTAATGTCATGAGATCCCTCCCTCCCTTATTTTTTTTTCTCTTTAGTTTCCACATATGAGAGAAAACACAGGATCCTTGACTTTCTGACTCTGATTTGCTTTGCTTAACATAATGCTCTCGAGTTCCATCCACTTTCCTGCACATTTTAAAAGTGACAAGGGGGCCCATCTTCATCATTTGACCAGTGTTTACTGTGGACCTACTACGCACCTAGCACAGGAGCAGTGGATAAGAGAGACATGTTTCCTGTCTCCAGGAGCTTACATCTTGGCAGGGGGGAAGACATTAAGCAACTAGCTCTATAATTAATTCATTTTTACTGGATTTCTATATGAGAATGGCTACAAAGAGAAAGGCCCAGGATGGGGAGCACACGTAACAGATTTAACAGGGTCTGGAAGGTCTGGGGTCTGCCATGAAGAGATGTCTCACGTAAACACTAGAGAATGAGGAGACGTCTACTAGATGAAGTGTGTCTGTGGTGCCCCCATGGTGTGGCAGCAGCCCCTCAGGATCCAAGATGAGGTTGGTGAGGGAGTTGATCCCCACTCTGCAGGACCTAGTTAAGGAGGTGCCTCTCTAATCCAAGAACTAGGGGACCACAATGGTGAAGTCAGGTGCCAGGAGGGTTATGAGAACTGCAACTTACCCCCCCCCCCCGCCACTTAAAGAACATGTTGGTTAGCTTGATTTTATTTTAGTGACTAGCTGCCCAGCTAGATGAGTCACTAATCAAAAATTAAGTTACCAATCTGCAAGTATAAGACTGAAGTTAAAACTTATTTTGCAGATGTTCAATGTTGAGTCAGTCATGACAGGCTGACAGGGGGCCAGTGAGTCTCCAACTCTGCCGCACATTACAATGCCCAGGGCTCCCCCAGACCTTAAATCTGCCTCTTTGGGGGAGTAGGGCCCTGACCTAGCAATTTTTTTTTTAACTCTCCAGATGATTCCAATATGCAGCCAAGTTTGAGAAGCTGTGAACCAAGAAATTCTACTGGTGTGTCGATCCTTCTCTCAAGTGAGAAAAAGGACCCTGTAGCAGTGACAATCCCACCAGGAGGAGACTAAGGAAGAGGACAATGTCCAAATACAATGTGCAGATGGAGTGGAGGCTACCAAACACAGGAGGGTTCTGTAAACCCAGTCTCCCAGGTCCATTCTTTCCACAGAGGGAGTTGCTTTCGAGACAAGCCAGCCCTGGGCAGGTGTCCATCCCCCCGCCAGGCAAGGTTCCTTTGCACCCGCGGGGATCACAGAGTTACGTGGGAGCAGGCACAACTGCAGGGTTGCTGCACCACTGCTTGAGTCCTGCTTCTTGCTCCCTGACGCCTGGCCTGGCCGAGTGTCACCACCCTCTCCCTACTCTCCGCCTTTCCGCCCCTCCCCTCCCCACCCTTCCCTTGTTTAGGGCCGTAAGGTCACAAGTGTTCAACAATTCAACGTGGGAAGTCTCTCTGAGGAAGTGCCTGGTCATAAATTTCACCCAACAAGAGGCTCCTTCAAGCTCAGGCTTGTTAGGAAACCTCCCAGCCACTAATCGCTGGCTCCGGGGAGGCACAGGTGGGCAGGGGCTGAGGCTGGGGGTAAAAAGACTTGTTGGGGTCTCTGTGTTTGTGTGCGCTGGTAACTCAGCCCAGCTGTGTCACAATCCTTAGATGTCCCTATGTGTCAAATGCACATAAAAGGACACGTTTGGGAGAGAGAAATATGGTGGGGTTTCTCTATGCATTGGGGAGCTATGTTCAACTCCATCTGGATCGTGTTAAACCTGAGGTTCATGGATGGTGATTTTTGAGTGTCAGGATGTGTCCAATGCTGAGTTACATACCTTGCCATTTCAGTGGGATGGTGGTGCCCAGCAGCAGCATATACCCAATGGCATAAAGACAAGGGTTTTAGTCTTAGTTTCTGCTTTGTGAACCTGGGTCAGTCATTGGACATTTCTGATTTTCATTCTATGCTGTGGAGTGAAGGAGTTGGAGGGTCTTAGATGGGGAATCTCTAAGTCCCTCTGGGTTCTTAGAACTTCTGCTCTTTGCTCCCAACCCCCATCTCATGCAGCACCAACAAGACAGAAGTGTCTGGTTAGCCTTGGTCTTGCCACAATTTGCTCAAGGGAAAATTTCCTGGAACTGGCACTCTGGTTAAATTGGAAAAGCCAGTGTACTTGGCCCATGTCAACAAAAGGTGGGATTTCCAACCAAATCTATGTACCTCCTGAAAGTGTTGCAATATTTAAAGGAATGCTCCAGGCCAGAGTTGGAAGACCACTACTGGTATAGTAATAATTGTTTTACAATGAAGCAGACAAATTCTAAGCCAGCTACATTGCTACATTGTTTAACTTGCTACACTTCAAGGCTTTAGATCCAATTATTGGCCTAGTTTTACAGATGAGTAAACTGAGGAGCAGGGGGATTATGTCATTTGCCTAAAGTCATATCACTGTTAAGAAACAGAGGAGGAGCTGGGGTGGTAGCTCAATGGCAGAACCCTTGCCTAGCATGCATGAGGTCCTGGGTTCCATCCCAGAACAAGTAGAAGAAGGAGAAAGAGGAGAAGGGAGGAGGCTTTACCCCCTAGAGCCAGCCTCCATGCAGTAAGAGGCACAGAGAATGGCCTTGGGCCTGTTGTGGGGACTGAAAGGGACTGCCAAGACATCTGAGAGAGCAGGAAGCCTGTAGCAAAGGTGTGAGAGAACCTGTACAGAGTGAGGGGCCCAGTTGGCTTGTGCATCTGCCCCAAGAGAGGGGACACGTCCTTGGAGCATTCTGCCTCCTTAAAACTCTTGGCTCAGATTTTCCATCAGGTCCCAGAAGAACCACTTCTGGACAGTGCAGGGACCTCTAGGGGATGCACTCAACTGAGTGGCTATAGTCAGCAGAGATAAGCTTCACCCTTCAGACCAGAAGGAAAAGTCTGAATTATTTGGGAAAAAAAAAGGGTTAGAAATATAGGCTAGTCCCAGATCATTCTCCACTGAAGTATGTGGACAGTTTTCTATAGATAATAAGGAGCCCCTCAAAAGATAAGCCATTCTTGTCATAGGTTTTGAGTCCTGATGGCTTTTGCCAGCAACATTTGCACACTTAGGGCAAGCTATCTAGAAAAGATAAGCTATCTAGAAAATTGCCTCTGAAACCAAAGATCACATTTCTTCACCATGATCACATTTCTTCTTCTCTGCTTTATGCTTGTTTTGCATGGGTTTCAGTCAATTGGTAGTACACTTCTGTATTTTTCAAGCCACTCAGGTGACTGGCTTTCTAAGGGTCTCACAAGCTTAAGAAAGAAGCTAGAAGAAAAAGTCAGAGCAGTTTGTAGCCTTATGACACATCTGCAAAGCCTGGACACCTACAGCTGATGTTCTCTGCTCTCTGTCTCTATCAATTCTCTTCCAAGTCACACTTCCACTGAGTCCCCTCACTTGTCTTTCTGTCCCACCTCTCAGTACTGGCTATATTTTGCACACTATAATTTGCCAAAGTTACACATTGTCTTTTTTCCCCAAGGGACAGGGCAAACGACAACTGCCCATATGAACAGACAATTGAGTCATGTTTAAGTCTTTCATTGCAAACTTTACTCACCAAAAAGCACCTGCAGCAGCTATCAAGTTTAAATGCCTCTCAATCAAATGATTCCTTGCACAGCAAAGGGGCTCAGAGAGATAGAACCCCTGGTTGAACCCGCAGATGCTTTGTACTTCAGCTTCTGGGAGACGGAAGAGCCCATTTCTTTCTGACTTGTGATTTGGAGGCCGCCAACCTGTAAAAACACAGGTAGAGCTGCTTCCCTGCAAAACGAGATGTTGGCTTGAGTGTGTTTCCCCAGCCCGGAGTTGTAGGTCAAAGTCATTCTAACCACAGGACGCTTCCTACATAGGATAATTCTACCATGCCTTGTTGTTACACACGTACCCGAGAGTGACTGAGAGAAAGGGAGGGAAAATGAGTGGAAATGAAAACATCACGATCTCACAGCCTCGGTGCCAAACCGGTGCCAATCCAATTTTCCCCCAATGAACCGGCAACCTCTCCAAATTCCCTCGGCTGCCACCAAAAGCCCCTGCTTCTCCGGTGACCAGGGAGGCTCCCTTGGTGGAAAGAGGGTGGGGGCAGGGGCAGAGTGCTGGGCGCTAAGCTCCATCCTGGCTGCACATAAAGGAGGCAAAATCAAAACCCAAGCCTGGGGGTGGGGAGAGTGGAGGGGGGGGATAGGACTAAATTTAATTGGCTAGGAAGCAGGATTCCTGGGCCTATGCTTTCCCAGCTTCCAGAGAAGGGCTTAGGCAGAAACCCTTCCCCGCCCTCGGGACCAAAAAAAAAAAAAAAAGGATTAAATTCAGGTTTGGTCTGGCAAGAGCAAATTGCATGCAGAGCATACAGTGGCTTTGCATATTGCTTGTGCTTTCATTGAGAAGAGAAAGGGGGGTTAGAGGGAGGGCAGGGATGCGAGAAAGAGGGGAAAAAACTAAAAACAACTTGCTGTTTTCATATGGTCAGAGAACACTGTTTTGTCTCCGTCACTGTGCAGAGTGTCAATGGTGGGCACGGTGTCGTGACAAGGTTTTTTTCCTCTTAAGTTAAGCTAAGCTCACACCCGAATGCAGCCCCCCGAGGTATTGCAGCTTTAATTGTGTTCAGTATGATCTACCGAACAATATGTCTTGATAAATCTGAATGGCAATCCAGCGCACGGCTCCCCTTGGCATTGCCGCAAAGCCAGGCCTCGCTTTAGTGAACCCGTTCAGGAATGTGGGTTAATTCGGCCGACCCTTTTTACCCCCACAGCTCTGTTTTTGTGAGGTTGGCAGAAACTGACACGTTTTCTTTTGCTTAATTAAGTTGTTCAGTAGAAGGCTGGTCAAACAGTTGCATCTACGTGGGGAGTCTGCAGATACACAGAAAGCCGTGGGCGTTTCCAACATAAAAAGGGGGATTCTGTTATTGTTTGGGTGTAGACGGGTCATTTTTTCAAAGTTACTGCTGCCTGAGTGACCACAACCTCGCGCACAGCCCTGAAAGGACTTTAAAGCTGCTTAAATACAGCTACCTTGGGCTCTAAAGTTTACTTTTTAAAAGAAAGAGAGAGAGAGGAGGAGAGCAAGAGGGAAAACGAGAACAAGCAGCAGAGAAATGAAGCAGTCTCATTTATGGAGCATTTTATTTCCCTCCAGTCTCTCTCTCTCTCTCTCTCTCTCTCTCTCTCTCTCTCTCTCTCTCTCTCTCTCGGCTAAGAGTGGGCTCATTTAAATAAGAGATGCCCGTACGTTTTGAATTACAGCTAGCATGATGAAACTCTTTCCAATCTGTAAAACAAAACTGGGGTCCCCGGGACTCACGTTGGCACTGGGCAGAGAAATGGGGTCCAGCCACCTTTATGCTAGGCAATGGGGTGGAGACATTCACCCACAACTTTGGCTGGTGACATTCCGGCTTTCGTTCCTTGCTGATGTTATGACAACCATGAACAATATCGGTCTCATGGATATTCAGAGGATTGAGGACCCTGTCCTTGTCTCCACCCCTTTTGGAAACCTCCTATATTTCTAATTCAAATCACCTTTATTATTTATATGCAGATAGCCCTCACCCCCTTCTCTGTGGATATTTGGTCTCATCAAGAGTTTCTCTTAGTGCACTTTCCATGTGATTTAATTAATAGGAAGCATGTGGACCAGACTGGGAACTGGACTTATTGCTGACAATGAGCTTGATCTACTGTACAAGCCTGAGTGAGTTCTTATGGACGACTTTGTGCCTCGGTTTCTTCATGATAGCAGACGTCCATCACTGGTTATTTAGCAGGCACCTATGTGCGTCTCTGAGCTCAGTTCCCCCTTTCTCCTTCATCAGCCAATCAATATTTGGAAAACCCACTGATTCTATAAGTTGAAACACAATGACTGCTTTTCAGCAGTCATAAAGCCCAGGTTCTGCTGCGTATGTGCCTGGTCACAGAGCTATCCAAGGTGCTTATACACACTCAACTTTCCCAGTAGGCCCCCAGGGCAGCAGGTTTGGGGAAGCCCAGAGTTAGACCTTTTCCTTCTAGAGTGGGAGAAGACTGGATGGCCAAACCTTCTAGAGTCTACACTGTGATTTTTCACTTTTCTTAATATTTAAGAAAGTGTGGACTACATTTGTGAAGGGCAAAATGATTTTTTAGGCAAACACACACCCACACACACCTATCTTGAAATAAAATTACTTGGATCAATAGTCTACACTTATGTCAGTTACATTGGTTTTTCTTTCTTTTGTGTGTATGGTATCAGGGATGGAACCCAGGGCCTTGCACATGCTAGGCAACTGCTCTACCACTGAACAACCCTCTCAGCCCTAAATTATTGCTTATAAGGAACACCTGCCTACTCCCCAGACATTGCCAGAGCTTGTTTAGATTTATGCCCAGGATGCCATGGTCCTATGCATAAGTCGTGTATGTTCAAGTGTCCAAAAACACCCAAGAAGCCACCTGCATTTTAAGGTCCTTTACAACCCATCCATGGAGAGAGTGGGGGTCCAGAGGTTCTGTTTTGGACAACCATTCCCCAAATGAGTCCTTCTTCTGGAAAACCAAATGCAGCTGCACAAAAGTGCAGAAGGCTTTCCCCAGTTCTGGCGGCGATGTTTAAGGACCCCCTAGGATGTTGGTCCCCAGGGTCCTGCCTCACTCTTCCCTCTGTAGTGGCTGTGGGAAGGCCCTCGAATCCAGGCCTCGTTCTCCAGTGCTCAGCTGTGGGGCCATGATGGTTCGGTCACCTGCCTTACCTTCAAAAAGGCCAAACTCAAAGCTATGTAGACTCACACAGAACTTTGAAGTCACAGCTGACTGGCTGCTCCCAGCATCTCAGAGAGAGAGGATGCGAGAGGCCGGTGAGGGCCCGAGCAGATGGGAGCCGGAATGGCCGGGCAGCAAGTGGCGGCAAGAGTCCACCACCTGGCTGTCTTCCCACAGTCTGGAGGTGGTGTGAGGGGCTGGCCTTCCGATTCCCACTCGAGGTGGCAGGCCCTCTCCCCCCCCCTTCCCAATTCTGACAGCCTGGGCAGATTTCGCTTTGGCTTTTTAAAATCCAGGACACATTATTCCTCAAAGTCGTCAAGTTCCAGCTGCCAGAGAGAGCCGGCCTTTCACTCGGTTGCCCTACCACCAACATTGTGTCTTTACACCCAGGGAAACAGAAGGCCTTCCTCCATGTGGGCAAGCCCACAAGATTTCAGAGACTGCCACTCGGGTCCTGGGGACAGAGGGGAGGATTCACAAGAGCTGGCCAGGAGCCATCCCACTATCCCTGGCACTTGCGGCTCCACATGGAGCTCTGCGGCTCTTCAGGACAAAGAGGAATGTTTTTATCAGCCCCCACGTTCTGCTGACAAATGCATAATAAACTGACAGAAAGCGACCAAGCAGCATTTCAAAACCCCCCAGTTACAGGGGAGGCCAAGCCTGAGTGGGGATGGTCACTTTCTGCAGGTGTTAGGCCAGTGTCCCTGCATTTGCATGCATTTGCATAGACTGTCAAACAGTTGGCTGACAGAAAGTCTGAGGAGGTCTGGACACAGCCCAAACCTGTCAGTGGCTTTCTCCTTGCCAGTCAAGGTTGGCTTTGGCTGCAATTAAAGCAGGAAACGAATACTTCTGACATTGCAATAGACCCAGCCACAGCTGGGCGAAGTTAAATGGAAAAGTGTGCTTCATTTAGAAAGACAAGATGCATGCCAGAAACAAAAGAGGGAGAAGCAAACAGTGGCAAACGCTAAGAAAGTGACACCCTCAACTCATTCTTCAAAGGGCCACAAATATTTCGCAGCACTTCCAGGTTGCTGTGTGGTTGTTGTCATCCTTTGGGGTAAGTGGGCAGCGTCTCCCACTGAGCGGGGCCCAGCAACATGTAAGAAGACCTCCCCAGACACTGTGTCTCCTATTCAGAGCATCAGGAATAATCTCAGGCAGGAGGGAGGAAACAAATCCCCAGAGTGCATTTCCGCGCCACACACGCTACCCTGTAAGGCTCCACTGTGCCACTCGGGATTGACAAATAGGTGGCCTGGTTCGGAGAGGGTGAGAAAGTTGGAGGAGGCTGATCACAAGTGTCACGTTGTTCCCCCCCAGCACAGCGCAAGGATTACAGATCATATTAGCATATGGATTGCGGTGGGAAAGAAACAAAATCGGCCCCTTCACTACTGTAAGTGAATGGCCTGGAGATGGGGGGGCGGGGAGGGACGAAAGTCCGGTAGAAGGTGGCTGTTGTTTTTAAGAACACATTAAGATTTCTATTTTGGAGGCCCGCATCCTTCTGAGATGTTGTTTTACAGATTCTTTAAGCGAGACCTAACAATTTATTAAATACTTCATCTCTAAACAGTGGTGGGCACTAGAGTTTCATGAGCAGCAGATAATAGATTCTGTTTATTCACCAACAATACAGACACTGTTTAGCTCAGGACTGCAAGTGGCTGAGCCATCTGGCTCATATCTCCACAGTAAAACATTGTCCGTGACACAAAAAATGACTACATCCCCAGGACAAACTAGTGTGACCTCTAAATAAAGCCTTCCTCTGAAGCTATGATATCACACTGCACAGGGGACACCAGCACAATTGAATCTGGTCACCAAAAGCCCAAGTGAGATAGGACTATGTAAATGGAAATTTATAGGAGACTTTTTGTCCTCCGTGGCAAACCATCCAGATCCGTCCACAGCACTGAAACATCTTTTTCATTCACCCTTGGGACAACAGTGTGGTTCTATTTGGGGATTGGCAGTCCTCTTTTTCCCGCACCGGACCCAGGAAGCACACGTCCATGTTCCAGAGGCAGCACCTGCAGGCCTCGCTTCCAACAACGTGTCTCTGATGGAGCCCCCACCTGCACCAGCCTTTCTGCTGATATTTCAGAAACAAGCGGCCCTTTCTCCTCCCTGCCAGGGAGAAGGCCCGCGTTTGCCAGTTTCTTCACAAATAGCCGAACAAGTCACTCACAGCCTTGCGCCACCTGAATGCCCGCTTCACAAGGCAAACAAGTACACACACACACACACACACACACACACCCCGCACACACTCACTCCCCATCACTCTGTCCAAAAAAGAGGCCATTTCAATGAAAGAAGTGTCGTTCTCCGGAAAAGACTCAGTTCAGTCTCGACCACCAAGGCATTTGTGTTGCTGTTTGGTGGGAAAATTTCATGACAGAGATGGAGATATGACGCACAGACCCAAGAGCTGGCTCTGCTTGACTGTTCCACCTATTCCAATGCTGGTTTGTATTGTTTTGTGTTTTTAGACCAAGAAACCCTGACCCAACCCCGTGCATAAAACTGTCTGTTCATAGAATGTCCCATAAAATGAGATCTCTAAATGCTTTCTGAACACAAAAGTCATTGGACCATTTTGTAGCCAGAGCCATTCCAGTGATAAAAAAGCAGCATGTTTGGAGTTAGAGGGAGGAGGGCTGAATTCCTACAGAACATTTGCAGGTCTTATCGGTCTTATCATCTCAGGCAAATTCACTGCTCAGCAGCTATCCCTGGTTGTAGAAAGGGATAGCATTTTGTTTTCATGTATTTGGAAAGTGGGTGATAAACACCTCACAAACCCTGGCACATAATAAATGGCAGCTATAACCATAATGATAGCACCTAACAATGACACTAATTCCATAACTCCTGGTACTTTGGCAGGAAGCCACTTGCTGGGCACCACCATTCATTTAAATGTATATTATCCCTTGATAAGGGCAGCATTTATTAACATTATTAAAATTTAGCCTAAACTCACATTATTTGGCAAAATTGAGTTAGAAACTAACTACTGGTTGGCTTGTCCTAACTTCCTTCATGCAGCATGAAGCTAGCCAAGATTGTCTATTAAGTTGTTCCTAATAGACAACATTTGAGAGAGAGAGAGAGAGAGAGAGAGAGAGAGAGAGAGAAACACCACATGCATAATTGCCACATCTTATATGTAAAGTCATATGCATGGCTTGATATCTTAAAATGGTTCATTTACCTTAGTTCTAAACGATCCCAAGATTTTAACTGCTTACAATTACAATTACAATTTAAGCATCATCTGTGCAGTTAGGGACTGTTTTGCTTTCTAGAAATGAAGCTGGGTGGTTGAAATTAATAAAAGCTCAGTTCAGGAGACTGAGGCAGGAGGATCACAAGTTCAAAGCCAGCCTCAGCAACTCAGTGAAAGCTTGTGTCTAAATAAAATACCAAAAAGGGCTGGGGATGTGGTTCAATGTTTAAGTGTCCCTGAATTAAATCCACTGACACCAGAAAAAAAAAAGGAAATAAATTAATAAAAGCTGATTTTTTTTTCAGTTAATTGACACAATCCAGATCCAAAACCTAGGGAAAGATTCTTTGTAATTATGATACAAATGCTCAAGCTAGCCAACTCTAAATTCAGTTCCAGAACCTTTACTGTCCACACTTGGTAACAGGTATGTATGGCAGGACATAAAGGCTTTGATTACCATCTATGTGACTGTGGTGGATATTTTCAGTAGAAATTTAGAGTGTTCAGAATATTAAAGCTAATGGAAATTTCCATATGGAAACCTTTCCAGATTTTACATCTTTGTACTGAAATCTTCAATACATATGCATGAATCTCCACCTGTTTTCTTAGGTTATTTTGGCATTTAGGTTTTGTTTTTAACATGTAAATATGGAAGCTATTATATAAGTGGCATTATTTCTATGGATCCTAGTTAATTTCAGTAGGAAACTGCTCCCCAGGTAGCAATCAACCATGTGAACTGACACTGAGGGATCCTGGGACCTATAAAGAGTTCAGCTAAGGATATAAGAGAATGTAATTCAATTTAGAAATACCCTTTGGGATGAGAGGGCGGAGTCAAAACTTCTCATATACTATTGGTGGCAATGTGGGTGGGAACAACCATTTTAGAGAGTAATTTGTCAGTTTCTATCAAGACATAAAATGACCCAGAAATTGCACTTCTGAATTAAATCTTACTGAGCCACTCCCTCAAGTGTTCAAAGAACATACTTACATGGGAGCTGATGATAATATTTGCAGAAGTGAGAAATCAGGGCTAACCTATATGCCTATCAATAGAGGATGTTTACAATCCCCCCACATCCAGAAATTCCCCTTTTGAAATTATATCCTAATGAGCTAGTTCTTCAAGTGTGCAAGAATATATTTATAAGGGAATTGATTATAATATCATCTGCAAAATTTAAAAATTGGAGGTAACCTTCATGTCCAACAATAGGAGACTGCTTGAATAACTTCTGGTGCATTCAATAAAAAGAATGATGGGGAACTATATGTGCAGCATGTTCTATATCTATATCTACATCTACCATCTAGCTATACATAAAAATATCTGGAAGAACACACGTCAAGTCATCCAGGAGATGGAAAAAGAAGGACTCTAAGTTTTTACAGCATGTTCTTTGCTATCATTTGCATTTTTTTAAACCAAAAACACATAATCATTTTCACTTTTAAAAAGTAATAGAAAGTCCAAAAAGACGTTTTCCAGTAGCCATTCATTGTCAGACTGCTGATATTGCTTGGCATAGGGCGCACGAACTTTATAAGGGAGAAGGGAAGGGAGAGTTGGCCAGCAAAACTTCCTGGATGCCCACTGTGAGAAGGGGTCCATGCCAAAGACTCAGGGAGTTACAGCCAAAGAGAAGAAATAAGCCCTTACCCTAAGACACTCACTGTGCCATAAAAAATATGTGGCTAAAAAAATATAATTGAAAGGAACTGGATGACTTGATTATCCCATCTGCAGAGTTTTAATGATTTGTGATTATTTGTTATCAATTCTTCAGGCCATGAAATGCAGTGCTCGAGAGCCTGGAGTCAGACTGGCCACCTAGGCCACTAACTGTGGGACTTTGCTAATTAGTGTCTCTAGGCCTGTTTCTTTCTGTGTAAAATGGAGATAATCATATTTTCTACCTTGGAGAGTTGACATAAAGCATTAAACACAAAGCCTAGTATCTACCATGTACTGGGTATGTGTCGTGAATTCAAGCACCATGAATCTAGCCATTGTTATTTTTGCTGCTATAATAATAATAGCTATTATCATAACTAAATTGTTTATCCACCCCTGGCGTTTTACACAGAGGGAGAGCACTATGCAGTCTGCATTTCTGAAGATGTGCAGACCCAACACCAGGCAGGTAGGGCTGTGAGGTACTCCACTAACAAAGGATTTGAAGGTGTCTTTCTCAGTCCACACTCCAGATCTGCGTTTCCAACACTCTCAGAACAAAGGCAGAATTCCCTCCTACCTACTACCACAGGTGCAGGCTCTCATTTGACCAAGATGCGTTATTATACAGAAAAAAGCTGCTGGGCTCTGAGCCATCCCCCGTGTCCATGGACCAAGGAAGGGTGTCTCTGTCCAGTAGACAGGTACCCCTTGCTGTTTGTGGCAAAGCAGGCGCTGGGTGTGGTGATCAGAAGGCTCCTGCCCACTCTGCCCTGCTTCTGCCTCTTG
This sequence comes from Spermophilus citellus, assembly GCF_964194105.1. Classification (NCBI taxonomy): domain Eukaryota; kingdom Metazoa; phylum Chordata; class Mammalia; order Rodentia; family Sciuridae; genus Spermophilus; species Spermophilus citellus. The sequence continues at coordinate 154,964,779 of NC_138188.1, forward strand.
CCTGCATTCCCTGAGGGATCCCATCCAACTTCTGTTAAGGTGGTATTCGGCAGGAAAGCAGCCCTGGGTAGACACCCACTTAAGTCAGAGGGGCTCGCTGTCTGGGTAGACAGGCACAGAAGGCTGGAGGCACAAGCAGCCATTGCTGACTTTGAAGTGCTCCCATTTGTCATGGGTCTCTAGTACTCCTGCAACTTGTACCAGGCCCTCCCTGGGCATCAAACCTTAGTCCCAGGTGCCTTTGGGGGGGGGGGGGTTCACTGCTTGACTTGACTAATCCTCTCACTCTTTCAATTCCACAAGGCAAATGAGAGGGCCCCACACATCTTTTTATTTATTTATTTTTGCAGTGCTGGGAATCAAACCCCTTGGATATACCAAGTGTTCTACCAGGGAGCTATAACCCCAGCGCTTCCCACTGGTCTTTTCAAGTTAAAAAACTAGTCAGAAATTATTAACAAGTGATGAAGGTCTATAGTCATTTAAGCCTAATATGAGGCTGTGTAGCAGTCCATGACTGACACTTCTATTAACCAATAAGACCTAGAGAAGAGACTCTTCCCACTTCTGATTGGTCAGCACTGCTCCTAGAGGCCCTGAACCCACCACTGGCTGTCCTCTCATTGGACAGGTGTAGAGGACCTACCTAGCCAGGGAAACCTTGAATGCATTTTCAGTGATCAAACATACAATGATATTTGTGATCTAAGAAGCACATGATATTTTTTTCCATAGCTATTTTATTAATAGATGTAATCAAGAACTAGAGTGAGCCAACTAATCATTTTTTTTGTCAGTTTGTCTTTATTAGTAGCACAAATGCTTTAATCCACCTATCATTGCTTACCTTTTATGAACTACTTTAGCACATGCTATTTCGAAGAATAAACAAGGCAAAGCATACCTTATTATCATTAGTCTACAGAGAAGGAGATGGAGGCTCAGAGAAATTGAGTGACTGCCACAGAGCTAGAAAAGTGAGTGGAATTAGAATCTCAGACTCTTAGATCAGTCTTCCTTATGTTCTTGAACATTTTGTAGGGTATTCAGAAAGCTATTTCCTAAATATACTAGAGCTCACTTTCCCCTTCGTTCAGTCCATTTTGGAAACCTTTTCTCCTAAAGGGCCAGATAGTAGGTAAACTTTCAACAAACAAACAAATAAACTTTCCACAAATACAAAAGTAAAATTTCTTAATAAATAAGAAAAATTGAGGACACTAATGAAACAATAGCTCAAGAGAAGATTCCAGAAGGAAGCAAAACACCCCCACAGTAATTCTCACTGTTAAAGAAATGCCTGGGTGGAGAGGGTGGCAGAGGGCACACAGACACATGCCTTTGGCCTTGTGTGAAGATCAAAGCAGAGTGCAGTGTCCCCTGAACGGGACTCAGACCCCTCCCAGCCTGTGTGCAGCTGAGAGGACGGGGGCCCTGTCTATGCCCCTGTTTCTAATGGGAGACATCTGCTCCTCTCTGGCCTCCCAGCAGAGAGGGGTGACCCAAGCAGACACCCTCCCTCATGACCCTGTTCTCACTCCTGTGCCTGGAACACGGTGGCCCCGGGAGCAGTCTGGACCCACACCCTTGCTTCTGGCCACATTTTTATGGATCTGAAGCTGATCACTGGGTAGCACTTTGCCAGAGAACCAACAACATGGGCCAGACTGGCCATGTAAACAAACTCACGTGTGACACTCAAAAGGCTCCGAACACTCAGAGCAAAGCCCAGTACTCTGATGAAGAGATTCACTCATTCACACGTCACCCTTAGCCAAGGAAGACAAAAGCCACTGTGCAGAAATGACCAGGGATTTCTCACCTTCCCAAGACTGGGTAAAAGTCCTTTATGAAGCCCTTCTGAAACTTGAGACCTATAGGGACAGACACAACTAATGTCAGTGAGTCAATGAGTCAACCAATCATATCCCACATCTGGTGGGATAGGTCCAATGTGTCAGGGCTGCCAAAGAGCTTCAAAATGTGTGTGGAAGAGGCTGGGGAGGCTGCTCAGTGGCAGTGCACTCACCTAGCCTGCGTGAAGCCCTGGGTTCCATTCCCAACACTGGGGGGAATAAAGGATGTAGAAGAATTAATTCTAAATCCACAGGTGTAAAATCAGAAGAATTTTATACTGCCTCCCCCTTAGAAGGACAATGAGCACTCTGTGTTAGCAAAGCAGGGGAAACAAGATAAACCTCTTCCCCTCACCTCTGGAATTCTAAGAGGTGCTTCTGCCTGTGACAGTGGTCACCATTTACAGCAAGAGGTTGATAGTCCTTGACCAAAACTGTAACAGGGACAGTATGGGTTTCTGCAGCAGCACAGCAGAGGGGCAGGGTCTCTGGTCTTGAAGAGTTGCCTTTTGGGGACAGGCTTTCTACACAGGCGCTAGGGAGAGGGCAGGGAAGTACAGGAGATGGACACTCAGTACCTGACCTCAGACACAACCAGGCCTTGCAATGCCACCAGAGTGGAGCACACGTCCACCGCTGGTAAGAAGGCTCCTTCTTGATTGAATTGATTCAAATATGAGAGGAGAGGAGCAGAGAAGCTCTTTCTTCTTTTCGATTCAGTGGCAGATAAGGATCTATATCTAGGAATCATGGAGAAAGGAACCACAGAGTGCAAAGCCACCCAGCCAGCAGGCCCAAGAGCCCAGGACCTGAACAGCAGGCTTTGCCCCGTCTTCCCAAGCCAGCCCAGCCACCAGGGTTGCACTGTGCTAGCCAGTGAAGAAATGCCCACCCAGGAGCAAAATGTCATCTATCTTATGGATCATTGAACATAAAAACACAATGATAGCGGATACACTATTTGCAGAAGTACTACAGGATTTCAACCTGGTATTGGCCAGTTGTCTGTCACGGAGGCCACATGCACAGCCTTGATTACAAAGACAACTAGAGGTCTGGGCATGAGGTCTGGGAGAAGGGAGGCCCAGCAACACCTCTCTTGGCTCTCTCCTTATTGGATCTGATCTTTCTTCCACAAACTACTGAGTCCCAGTTCCCCAGAATCCAACTTTGCAGTAGGAAAAAACAGGAACCAAACTGGCTTCTACATAAAGCTGAACATTTGTGTCCCAAACTTCATCCTTGTGGCCTCAGGGTGGATGGGGCTGCATTTCCGGCATGAACACACCACACCCACCGCAGCCAGTCTGAAGGTCTCCTGTCCTCTGGTTCTGGTTGGGGTCCTTGGAAGAGACTGAACAGTCTTCTCTCCCAAGTGTGATCCTCATTCCACGAGGAGCCCTTGCTACCTACCTCACACCCACCCCAGCTGGAAATTGCCAGAGATTCCATTTTTTTGAGAACTGAATAGAAATCCCTGCGTCACCATATCAGGGCGGCTGCTCCACGACAACTCAGTAATTGCGCCGTTTCTAGTGCCTTTTCTCCCCCTCCACCAAAACCAACTTAAGCTGATTACCGCCATCTCAAACAACCGCAGTGGGCTCTAGATATATCCATTTAATATGTCCAAGACAAGCAGCCACTGCTGTGTTCAAAAGACGATCTGACAGATTCTATTCACTTTCAAAGTAGCTCTCCACGGCTGGAATAATTATCTTTCATTTCCCTCATTCTGACACCTTTCAATGATTTGTTGACATCTGAAGAGTTATGGGCGATCTCAGAAGAGGCAGCTGGACCTCCTCCCCCCCAAAGATACAAATACAAAAAAGGATTCCCATACAGCATCAGAAATAACTCAGTTCTTTGCAAATGGATATCCAAATCTGCATATTAATAGGGCACTTTTATCTTTAAATATAACCTCACAAAAAAGAAAAAAGAAAAAAAAAGAAAGGAGAGGCAGGGTTTCATTTAGCTTGTTCCCCACCAGCTCAAAAAAGTTCACCTTTCCCTCAAAACTAGCGTTCCCTCACTTGACCCATAAAAACAAAAAAATGCAAATATCCCGAGTTGTCTAACATCTAACGTTTGGTGCAGTCCTCTGTTGAGAGCGAGAAACCCAAGCAAATGCAGGAGGCCTCCTGTTTCATCTACTGCCAATGAAGTTGTAAGTGAACATCACTGGAATAACGTCTATTAATAATTTGCACTTTTATAGCCCTTTCTTGAGGGTGTCCCTAAGCATCCTTCTTTGAACATACACCAGGGCCTGAGGCTCCTGCCTCCCAGCACAACCCCTGTCTCAGCACGAGGAGGGAAGATGCCTTTAAAACTCAGGCTAAAGCTGGGCATGGTGGCGCACGCCTGTAATCCCAGCAACTCAGGAGACTGAGGCAGGAGGATCGCAAGTTCAAAGCCAGCCTCAGCAACTTAACAAGGTCCTAAGCAGCTTAGCAAGATCTTGTCTCAACATAAAAAGAATAAAAAAATAGGCTGGGATGTGACTCAGTGGTTAAGCATCCCTGGGTTAGATCCCTAGTACCAAAATAAAAGGAAAAGAAAAAACTCAGGCTAATGAGGCCAGGAGATTTTCAAAGAGGCTGTATGTACTCTATCGGACCCATTGCAAGTATGGGTCCCCACAGGTGGGATGAATCCGCCAACAACATTTTCAGCTTCTCTTCTCTCCCCACCCCCGCTCCTTCCACAATCTGGTGACTTCAGCCAACTACTTTAGCACACTGTCTAGTCCAATGCTTGGTAGGTTTCAGTACAAGGCAGTACAGAGCTATGGACAGCCAGGATCCCATCACAGCAGTCTTTTTTGTGGCAGCTGGAGCCCTCTGCACTGCTGGGAGGCAGAGGTGGCTGGACAAGGGGCCTCTGTGGTGGAAGGACTGCCCTCGGATGGGTTTCTGTTCATTCACAGAGGAGTGATGTTGCTGAGGTTGAAGCCACTTGTTTGAGTTTTCCAATTCTCATCAGATCTTCTCCCAAAGAGCGAAGCTCCTAAAGAACCGAGGGCAGGAACAACGTCCTCTGGTCACTTCCTCCCCCATCTTCCAGCCACAGTCTGTCAATCAACAGCGCCCCTTACTGGCCAGCAGGTGGTAAGCCCAGAGGGTTCTGGGGGTCCTCCCTAACCAACCGCAACCTGGAAATGGACACCAGAAGTTTCGTCTCTGTTTATGGAATTTTGAACACACGGGAACAGCACATCTTGCAATCCCAGCTCCAGGCTCCTGGCCACCCCTCTCTGTCTTGAACTCCCGGTCTCAGCAAACGTTAAATCTACCTGCGGGAGTTTGATCCTCAGGGAAGCTGCGTCTCCCGGGGAGACCAAAAACCACAAACACAGTGTGTGATCCCAGCAGATCCAAAGCGACACCTAGCCTTCATAAAGCTCAAACCTTGCAGCGGGAGAATCTGCCTTCCTCCCGAGCAAATGGATTTGAATTCTAAGTGGTGGGTGTCACAAGGCAGTCCTTAAAAACCAAAGAGGAGATAGACTTTTCCAAATACTTTTCTGCAGTTCTCCAAATAAACCCTGCAGATTAATGTGTACAGAGATTGTTATTGAAAAGTGATGGGTCAGCTGATTGCAGGACTGGTGGGAGCCAGCCCGGGTTATTTTAGGTGAGGGGATTGGCGCAGAGGGAGACAGACCTGAAGGTGGAGGGAGTTTATTTTGGTCGAGGTTCTCTATTTTGCTTTCTTTGCTTGTGAGAATTCATTTCCCTGGGGTAATTTAAAGTTTATAAGGAACCTTGGAATTCCTTAGGGGGAGAGCGCCATTGCAAATAAAGAGGTCACAGCACTAGAGATGGTGGAGAAAGATGGCCAATGTCATGTCTTTGGATTCTGGGAGTTTTAGCTATGGGATTCACCAAGGTTTTTATTTTTTTAATTGTTATTTTTTTGTGTTTTCAGTACTGGAGGTTGAACTCAGAGGCAGTTATCACTGAGTTACATCTCCAGTCCTATGTATTTGTTTAGTATTTTATTTTATTTTAAGATAGAGACTCACTAAATTGCCTGGGCTGGCCTTCAACATGAGATCCTCTTGGCTTAGCCTCCGCAGTGGCTGAGATTACAGGCATGCATCACTTTGCCCAGCCTCTCTAAGGTTTTTAGGCATTTTAGGAAAGCTGATTCTCATATTCCCAGTTCTTGTTTAGGATTTTGTGATGTGTTGGGGTCTCTGATGTTTATTGTTCACAACACCATGCTATGATTTTTCCATGTGTTATTCATTTTATTCTCACAACCAACAAATGCATTATTTAATTAATTCTGAATCCACATGTGTCTAATGAAAGAATTTTGTAATTACCTCCCCCCCACTTAGAAACTGGGGTTTGCCTAGCTACTGCTCTAAGTCAGGCTTAATAATCACTCCCAATGCCATTGACAATATATTGAATCCTACTGGGAATCAGTGGTGATTTCCCGTACCTGCTTCATCAAGTCTGACTTCCTCTCTGCCTTGCTCAGAAAAATCTTTTCTAACATTCCACCCCTCTTCCTCCAGCCTCACCTCCACTCCCCAAACAAATGTATAATCCAAGTAGCTGATTCAGTGTCCAGAAAGAGGGAGAAGCTACCCTCCATAACCAGTCATGTTATCACCTAGTATTCTAAACTGCTCATTGCCTTCACTTCAAATTTGAGTGGCCTTTTTTAGCTCATATAGAGCCTGCAGACAGGTGGGGATGTGGGGGTGGCTTCTCCAGCCACTTGCTCCCACTCCTCCAAAACATGTGGACATAACATTCCTAGACTCTTGGCAGCAACTTATGCTCATCCACTTCAGAGGCAGAAGTGAAAGGACACCACCTATTATAAAAAGGTTCCTGGCCTTGGAAATAAGGCAAAGGAAGCCTGTCCTTCAGTGCCAGACAGGTGCACTAGGGATTATCACATTCTCCCAAGACATAACTTTGACCCATTATTCATTATTGAATAGAACCTAGACTCTGAAGTGACATGGTAACTTATCAGTTTTTTCACAAGATATTCCCTTTTAATTTTTAAATCATTTGAAAATTATAGAAGATTTGCAAGACTGGCATCAACAATTTTTTTCTTAATTCAAGAGGTAACATGATGCCCTAAAGTGTATTAGTGTCTATTTTCTATGAACCAGGACATGCTCTGTCATAATCAAAATACAACCATCGAAATGAAGAACTTAGTACTGATACACATCTTCATCGAATCTGCAAACACCACCCAAGTGTCGTCAGTGGTTTCAATACTGCTCTTTTTAGCAAAAGGGCCAACCTGGGATTATTCATCACACTTGATTGTCGCATGTCTTTATTCTCCTTCAATCCAAAACAATTTGTTTTCCATGACCTTGACACGTGTTTTCTGAAGTGAAATTGCTGTATTCATAATAGTAAAAAGGTGGAAGCAACTCAAGTATCCATCAGCAGATGAACAGATCAATAAAATGTAGTTATTCCACTTTTAAAAGGAAGGAAATTCTGACACACACTACAGCGTGGATGAACCTTGAAAATATTACAGTAAGTGAAGCAAGCCAAACACAAAATGATGAATACTGCATGTGTCCATTTATATGAGATATCCAGAGCAGTCAAAATCACAGAGATGGAATAGTGGCTGCCAGAGGCTGGGTGCAGTGGGTGTGGGGAACCATATTGGATAGGTGCCAAGCTTCAGTCTTGCAAGATGGATAAGCCTTGTGGAAGTGGATACTGGTGATGGGGCACACAATGCTTGAGTGCACTGAGGACCCTCAAATGGCTAAGATGGCAAATTTTATGTTTTATGTATTTTACCACAATTTTTAAAAGCCTCAAAGCTTGTCTCATTCTCTGTAAGTTAGGGAGGGTGATAGTTGTAAAATTAAAGGATTAAAATGCATAAAGTTTCCAGGCATAGTAGGTGCCTAATAAATGACAATTGGGACTTTACAAAGTGCTCAGTAAATAATGGATTCATTAAGCTGTATATTATATGCCTCCTCCAAGAAAAATTTTCCGAGTTTTATATGATAGGGGAATAGAGTGCAGGGGTGGTTTGGAAGAGTTTGTCGTGACTTTTTACAGAGAGGTGAATAGAAAGTTTATGAGGACACATTGCAGAGGTCCCTCCCACTGCCCCAAACTCAGTCCATTTCTCTGGCAAATCATCACTTGCAGAAGAGCCCTCTGTAAAAGTCATCTATCAACCTAAAGGGAGAATCTGTTAGCACCCTCATCGCCATTAGCCTAGAGCATGACTGGACTCTCTTGCTGTTGCCTGGCAGGAAGCAGGACCCTGTAGAGAAGACACCAGTCAGCATATGGTCATGGGGGAGAGGGCTGGGAAAGGACAGGGGAACAGCCTCCAGATGGAGGCTGCAGCCCAATCAAAAGGAAGAGCCCAACTCAGAGCTTCACATCTCCCTTGGCCACCTGCTCCAAGGGCATCCACAGAGACCACACCCCAGCTTACAGCACACACAGTCTGGTTGGTAATTACAACAACTTTGCAAGGCAGATACCATTTGCTCCATTTTGCAGACAGGAGGAAGCTGAAAGCATTGAAGTGACTTTTGTGAAAGCCAAGCAGCTACCCAGGACTCTAATCAAGATCTGATTTTCATTGGTTTACATCCTTAACCTCATGCAGTTGCTCTGAGGGTCAGCTGAGGCTAGGACTGGCGCTCCCCCTCCTCAAAGCCTGGCTTCCAGCCTGCAGCTGCCCTCCAGCGCTCAGACCCCAGGTCTCTGAGAAGAAGTCCTCAACCTTCCTTAGGGTTTCTAAGAGGGCTTTTCAGGTGGGCAGATCCTATCATTGTACTAGTTTGGGGTACACTGGATCACCGCTGCAGCTGGGACAATCAGGAAATCATACTGTAAAAGTCCCTGGAAAGTTTTATGTAAATAGTGTTATTTATTTTGTTGATTTTTTTTTTTTTTTTTTTTTGGTACCAGGGGTTGAACCCAGGGCACTTAACCACTGAGCCACATTCCCTTTAAAAAAAAAAAAACTCACTAAGTCGCTGGGGCTGGCTTTGAACTCATGATTCTCCTTCCTCAGCCTCTTGAGCCACTACAATTATAGGTATGCCCAGTTATTGTGCTGATTTGTGGATCTTTAATCTGACCACCATTTTATTTTGTGCCTGTCTCTTCTTTTAACATTTATGCATTACTTTAATACATATTTATATGCCGTATTTATGATAATATTTACATAGAACAAATTGTTATAAAATCTAGCTTCTTTTTTATCTTAGGAAACGTCCATTCATAACATTTAAATCATAGAGCTGATTCTCTAAATACATCATTATTTGTTGTTATATGAAGTTTTCTTCTACCCTTCAACTAAAAAATAGTAGGAAAAAAATTTTGTATATGTATATGCATGTCAAAATAAAATTCTAAGACATTTAAGTGGTATATGAGAATTTCACAAATCCAAAGATATTCAAGCATGTCTCATAGTCCCGGTTTTGCAAAACTGTGATTTCATGGCGTCCTTTGGAGAACCCTTTGCTGCTGCTTCCTGCCTTGGGGATTTGGTTCATGGTAAGTCCTGATTCAGGACCTTAGGCTACGATATTGCTTTGGAATAACTGAAATGGGACATTCAACTTCACTCTTAGTTCTTTGTGCCCATAAACCATCCTGGCAGAGGAGGAAGGGGAAGATCACACTATTTAGAGTGTGTGTGTGTGTGTGTGTGTGTGTGTGCGCGCGCGCGCGTCCCCGCACATACATCTGTATATATACACATAAGTACAATTCTCCCCTTCCAAAGGGAAAAGGGCTAGAAAGTTCAAGTGAGTTTGGTTAAAGCAATTCCTGGATAGAAGAAAGAAGCAAGGGGAGAGTAAAGAATTGTTTAGCCAGAATAGGGGGCTAGCTGAGGCAGGAGGGCCAAGCAGGATGTTGTCCGAGAGGCTGAGCTAGGTAGGACTGGAGCACCCAAATTGCCTATGCCTCTGCTTCTTAGCTGACCTCAAAGGATTTCCATGCGATGGACACCTAAAACAGGCTGTGTCAATTCAATATGACAAAATGACACACTGAGAGTACGTTGCTGGTCTACAAAAACTACCCAGCTGCAAAGGTATATAATCTTCTAAGTTAGGAATGCTGCCTTTTAGACCATTAGCTGTTTTACACAGGGGATGATATTGAAAACAGAAGTCATTTCCAACCGAGAAGCATGTGTCTGGTGCACACTGATTACTGATGTGAGTCTCTGGCTGAGATTTTTTTCTGCACACGAAGCTCCAGACTTCTTGTCCAGAGAAACTGGTCTAAATGACACAAAAGCCCTTACTGAGCCTAATTTTATCTTCGGCTACACCTCATTACTGTGCAGTAGCTTGCTTGGTGCAAACAATTGCTGGTTCCTAGGATAACAAGGAGGCCCGTGGTGTCTGTATCGAACATATTCCTCAGAGGATGAGAAGTCTCCAACTGGGAAAGAGGAGATTCTTGTTAAACCCTGGAAATAGGCTGAAATGTAAATGTGTGTGCCCTTCCACAACGTGCCTAATTGCCCATAAATGTCATTAAGTTGAGAAATGTTTTCCACCAAATTAACTTTGACTCATGATGTCTAATTAGCAGGAGAAGCTGGAAGATAACAATTTATCAGTCACTGTTTAAGAAAACATGTTGAACGGGTGACTTTTGGCTAGCATCAGTGTTGAGGAAGGCACTGTGTCTGTCAAAACCTTGCCCGAGACCAGCAATTAAGTGCAATGTCTCTTTTTTGGTGCCAAGAATTCTACAACTCCCTCACAGATGTTTTTTAAAAAATTGTGGTGACTGTGGGCTTCCCTGGAATCCATTGTGTATCTAAATGATAGGTTTAGGGTAAGGGGGAAAAAAAGGTATTGGTAATGAACTCAAACCTCTTTGGCAGAAAATTTAAGGGCAACACATTTAAAAGGATCAATTCAAATTTTAGTCTTTCTCAAATCTCAAAGTGTAAAATCCCCTTTGTAATTAAGAGCAAAGAATGTTCAGATGGTGCTTTTCCTGCTTGCAACGTGTTCTACCACACATGGGTACCTCCCAGTAACTCTATTACCGTCTCCATTTGCTAACAGATAACTGAGACCCAGAGAGGTTGTCACCTTTCAGACTCATACAGCCAGCCAGTGGTGGGATGGGACCTGAACCCAGCTCTTGTGACTCCTCCATCAGAACTTTTGTTTCCTGCAATTATTGCTACCCTCTGTGGCAAGCATGAGAAATCAGGATCCCTGGATTTAGAAAGGTGGAAATCACACCTTTATTTTTACTAACCTCTAAATGAAATTTTGAATTTAATTACAAATTAAGGAGACAAGCCACGAGAGAAGTTGTGGTGCCTGGGTCTTGCTGCTGACATCTTGGAATTCTGTTCACACCCATATTATTTCAAAATTATTTCTGTTCCACTTACCACTAGATCTTGCTATTTCATAAAATTTCAAGAAATATGTAATCATTATTACAGACCTGTTTTTTTAAAAAATATTTTCACTGCTATGTTTCAATACAATTGGTTTCCTTTGAATTCATGAGTATTTTATTTCATGCCTCTAAAAATATTACTCTGAAGAGTGGTACAGAGGCGTCACCATACCACACAGGTCTGTGGTTGCCATATTTAATAGTCACAGCCTCGCAGAACTGGGAATGTACATGGAAATAGTGAGTGGTTCTTGGGTGTCACACAAAAGGCACCAGAGAACGTTTCAGAATGAGAAGCACACTGACCTTTTTCTCAGTGGGACCTTGCGTTCTGAGATCTGAGAGATATGCCCTGACTTTTTTGGGAGGAGGGGATGATTGGCATCTTTCATTTGCCCAGATAATCCCAGTCTCTGGTATGCATCCTATTCCATCAATGCACATCCAGTCCCTTAAGTTAGTCTAAATAAGAGCAATATTTCCTTTCTAAATGAGAATAAGCATGAAAGTCCCCACCACGTATATAAGTATTAGCAGAAATATAGGGCCTGTCCCCAGTGCTGGGAATGAACACACCCATGGAAGAAAGTGATGGCAGAGAGTTTAGTATGTTTATGGATGAGGTGCTGGGCCTCCCAGCCAGCACACACCCATGAAACCCCGGATCCTCAGGCAGGCTCACAACATCCTCACCTGGGCTTCTGTGTGATTGCAAGGTGTTTGGTGTCTGGGCTTTGAAATTAACTACCTGTCTCTCAGTCTTCAACCTGGTCCTTGGAAAGTATTTGAGACACAGTCTGAGAGTGACAGGGGGAATTTGGAGAGCCCCTGGGAATGGGAGAAGGGGTGGGGAAGAAGGCTGAGATTAGTTACACCAGACAGAGAAGACAGGCATCTTTCACCCTGGGAGCGTTGCTTCCATAGCTAATGGTCTGTTTATATTAGGAACAGGAGCAGAAGTTGCTGAAATGCACCTAAATTAATGGCTGAAAATGGGAAGGGTTATTCTACAGCAAGCGTTAGCCATTCTCACTGGGAAAGAGCACCTGGAGGACTCATGGGGCTGAAGTTTATGAAGGCTCCAGAAAAATAGCCTTCTGCAGGTCAGAGAATCCCCCTTGCTAGTTGAACTTGCTCTCAGCTAAATGATGTAAACCACTTTTGCTTTCAGCCTCAGGAATTCATGGAACCACTCCAGACCCCACCCTTCTCTGGACCCCAAGATGAGGTTCCTCATTTGGGAGCTGAGATGTTATGTCCAGTTTGCTCAGCAGACACACAAGTGGCAGTTGCAAAAAAGTGACCCAAGCTCCAATCAGATGTGGAAATGCTATTGCTCCGTCTGGGGCTCACAGTGGAGAGGAAGGACTTTGTACCTCGAGTTCACTAGGGAGGTAAAGGATAAGAGTACCTGTAGGTGACACAGAGTCTTCATTTCATTCTGCTCATGTTTGGGGAGAAAGAATAGTTAATATTATTGGATGTAATAAAGCGAAGTTTGACATTTTTGTTCTTGTTGATGATTTTCAGATTAATGAACTCCCACAAGACTAATAAATATCCTTTTTAACCATGCCCTTTCCTTTAGGAACATGGGTAAAATACAAGTATATGAGTGGTTTGTGGTGACACAAAGAAAGGAACCTTATTGTTTAAACACATTAGGACCATATTAATGGCACTATAAAGATATGATATAAAGAGCACTAGAGTGATAACAATAATATATCCCTGGGATAGTGACAATTCTGTATTCCTCTTTCCCAAGGCCACATAGTTCCCCAGCTAGTAAACTCAACTAGAGAAAATTGACTAATATGACTTATAGGATGCATTTTTCGTGTGAATTAGAGATAAATTAGTTGAAATTCTGTGATATTTCTACTCTTGGAGAAACAGTAAAGGAAAAAAAATCCTAAAAGTTCTGCAAAGATGAACCAACCACTAATTAGTACAGGTGGATAGTGGAAAGGAAGATGTATTAGTTTGCCACTGCTCAGTAATGAACCAAAGCCTCAGTGTCTTAACCAACAACTGTGTATTATCATAGATCTGCATGTTGGGCCGGCTGGGGTTGGCTGATGTGGCTGGGCTCAGTTCCATGTGGCAGCTCTGTTCCACGTGTCTCTCACGCTCCTGGACCAACAGGCTGGCCAGATGTGCTCTTTTCATGATATTGGAAGAGACACAAAGCAGCTGAAATCAATCCTGAACGTGATTTTCAAGGTCTTTGACTGCTTCAGGTCCACCAGTGTTCCATTGGCCAAAGTCACAAGGGCACCCTAAGTGTCAAACTCACACCCCAAATCAAATGGTGAAGCAACTATGGAGGTGGGAGGTGGAGCATGAAAGAGGAAGGGGTGGGATCTTTGGAGGTGAGGCCTACAGGAGGCAATTAGAATTAGATGAGGTCATGAGTGTAAGGCCCTCATGATAGCATTGGTAGCCTCCTCAAAAGAGGAAGAGAGACCCAGATAAACAAGCTTGGTCTCACCATGATGCCCTGTGCCACCCTGGGACTCTTGGTATAGGTAAATAGCAAATGGGAGCATCTTACCTGTGTTGCTCCAATGAACAGGACACACTTGTAGAATGATCTGGAGAGCATTCTAGGAGCCTCAACAGACACCAAACAGGCTGAAAGAGACCAAACGGACATGCAGACCCACCTGTCCTACATGTTGACAGGGAGATAAATGTCCCCTCAATCCCCCCATCTCATTTCTCCCTCTGCAGCGACACATGTTGTAAGTGTACACTTTGAAAGGACTGAGTCTGCATCCAGAAGTGCTAGAGGGGGTGAGGGGTTGGGGATGGTAAGATTACAGAGAAGTAGACTTGGATAGGGTGGTGGCTTTGGGGCTTTAGATGTTTAGAGCTGGGAGAAGGGGTCTCAACTAGGTAGGCATTTCAGATTCTAGGCTCCATGAGCCTTGTGTTTCTAGAGGCTTTGGGGACAGATAGCAGAGGTATGGTGGAGCCAGCCTTACCTGTGCCAGCTATTCACATCTCTTCTCAACTTCGTGTTTAATGACATCCAGCTGGAGGCTCAAAACCAGCCATGGTGATAATGTTTAAACCACTGAAATCGTCAGATGCTAAAATTCAGGGCTCTTCCCATTGCTGTCTGCGGAGAATCAGCTGTTCAAACTTCACCCCAGTTGTTGTCTGTTGTCAAATTTTACCACTGGCTAGAATGATTTTTTTTTAGATTCAAAATCCTTGATTGTTGAACTACAGACCAATGAAGTCACAGTTGAGAAGGTAAGAGAGGAGGGCCAATATGGAGCCTAAAATGAGAGCAGAAGGTGAAGCTAAGTCTCAGGCACCTGGCTGGAAACACTGTGCAGTGCTATCTGTCAGGAGATGGAGGGCGTAAGATTAGATGACCACGTACACCACGTGCAGTGGGTGCTTGAGCCCCCAGACTATTATCTGAAAATAAGAGACATACAGAACCAAGCAATTTTTTGGAGTTCCTTCTGGTGCTGCCATCTATCATTCTAACTATATACATTTTTACATGGAAAGTTACCTGACACTATAAAAGGAAACCCACAGGCCACATCACTGGTCCTATCCATAAGGACAGGCAATGAAACATGAGGTGGATTTTCAAATTATTTTTAGAGACCAGCTATGATTTGATATCTCTCTGCCTAAGCCTGGGGTATCATATTCAGAAATGTGCTGAACCCTGCAAACCCAGGAAACAGCTCATTTCTCACAGTGGTGACTGGCTTGATAACCCTTTTTTTTCCCCACCAGGATTGAACTCAGGGGCACTTGACCACTGAGCCACATCCCCAGCCCTATTTTGTATTTTATTTAGAGACAAGGTCTCACTGAGTTGCTTAGTACCTTGCTTTTGCTGAGGCTGGCTTTGAACTCGAGATCCTCCTGCCTCAGGCTCCTGAGCCACTGGGATTACAGGTGTGTGCTACCCAGCCTGGCTTGATAACCCATTTTTAAATTGACTTTTTCTGGTTCCTATATCTTTTTCCCCCCTTTCCATTCGTGTCCCCACTCCCTTTCCAGTGTTCCCTGGAATCATCTCCTAAAAGGCCATTTGCTTTGAATGTTTGTCTCAGAGTTGCTGCTGGAGGAATCCTAATGGAAACATGATGACCTGAAAGTGTTCTGTGAGGCTTTGGCCGTGGACCTGAGTCTTGCTTCTCTCTTCTTCCATGAAGTGGGCTCCCACAGATCATCCCTCGTGAAGGAGAGGTGGGAGGTGGTGTGAGTTGGAGGTGCCAAGGGCCTGCGTGAAAGTACTCATTTCTGATGTTGCTTTGAAGGACCCACTGGAAGAGTGAAGACCAACTGATCTAAAGCTGTTCCCAAAAGGGGGAAATGAACGTCTGGGGGGGGGGGTGGGCAGAGAAGCAGGCAAGAAGGAAGAAAGGGAGGGAGGGAAGGAGAGAAAAAGAAAATGAAATGTCTGCCATCTTCTAGTCCTACAACGCTAGAGTCACTGGTGTTTCTGGGCTGTCCCTGAAAGAGGTGGAGAAGACCTAAGGCCAGGATGCTCAAGAAAACAGATGGCCAACTCATGCTGCAGAACTTAGGAGTTTCCCTTTCCCCAGACACAGAGCTACATGCAGGTGAGGATAATTCGAGTGGATGAGGCAGGCACACTTGCACCTTCCAAAAGGAGACTCCCCCTTTTCCAGCATTTGTTGTTATAACAAAATTAGAGAAAGAACAAAACGTTCAATTAAATACTCTCTGGATCAGAAAATGACAATAGGAGGGAACTGTGCAGTGGTCCCTGGTGGGTTCTTGGTTTACTCCATTGTTTCTGAGCTCTGCAACCTGAAACATACGGTGTGTAATATTACCCAAACACCGTCACATGTGTGGACAAAGGGGCAGCCCCATTCTCAGTCCTGCGCCTTGCTTTTAAAGCCTTGGACGTCTTTTCAAAAATTATTTTTATGCTATAAGAAAAAAAATGAAGGGGTGGGAGGGGTGAGGGAAGAATTGCAAATAACCAGTTTCAAAGATGCCTCCAACCCATGTATTAATTATAATACGGCTTTGTAATTAGAGGCTGTGCTCAGCGCAGGGCACATGCGTTGCCAGTCCTCCCCTTTGCTCCGCATCAGAACAATGAATGCACCACCACCGATCTGATTTGTTTCAACTTTGAGAAAAACAGGAGATCCACTCTCAGGGCAATGGATCTTGCTCCTGTGTGTCTCAAACTTTTCCAAAGAGCTGTTTAGAACAGGGGGATTGGAAGAACCAACAAGCACAGAATTTTTCTGTGGGTATTACCCCACAAACACACTCTGCACTTTTTGAAGTTCTTTTTTCTTTTCTTTTTAATTCTTAAAAGCTCATGCCAAGCCAGACAAGTTTCCATCCATATAAATTCAGATGATGAATCCACACAAAGCCCCCCAGAAGATTTGCAATGGAAATGGCCACTGGCCCTTAACTACAGAGCCCAACGTGACACTTGCAGTGTTATTACAGTGTCTGATTTGGAATTCAAATTCTACAGATGACAACGGCCCTTTAGTATGTCTCTGACATTCATTACCTTGCCTGCTGGCGGCCATACCCCACTGACTGCTTATCCTGGGAGTCCTTCTAACTCTTCACCCAAACACAGGAAGAAGGCGACCCACCAGAGGGCAACCACCCAAAGAGATGAAATGCTGTGCAGATCTGAGCCCTGCAGCTCTGCTCTCGGTTGCCCTTTGCAGCTACACCCGTTTCTCTTTCTGAAATCATGAAACCGAAGGGGCTGCTTTGGTGGCGGCTCCAGGTACCTGTTGACCAGCCTCTCCCCCTCTGCAGCACAAATCCTCTGCTGCTGTCAGTGACACATGCTCCTGGCTCATCTGGGTGGCCCAGCCTCATTAGGAAGGGATTTGGTGCCTGTTAGTTAATTGAGGCCGTTCCCGCCACCTGCCACTCGCGGGCCTCATCTGCACACTAACTGCCCCTAATTGTCATCATACGGCGGATCCCTGCAACAACTTGAGAACAGATCCTGAGCGACACGTGCAGGCTCGGTGACGGGCCCGGGGAGCGGGGTGACTATTTATCAGGGGGCCAGAGGTTTAGAGAGGAAAGGCACCTTGGGCCGACGTCAGTGTGAAAGTTGGCCATTTAGTACACTCTCCGGTGCCACTTTATAAACAGGGCAGGCCAAAGGCTTCACTGCAGTGGGGACCAACTCAGCAGAAAACAAATGGTGTAGAAAGTGGGCAGCTGATCCGCGCATCGTGGGAGCCTGTGCGTCTGCTTAACTTCTCCTGTTGGGAGTCCAAGAAGGGTCTTATCCACACTCTGTTTCCAAAGAGTTTGAGTAAAAACAGACAAGGTGAGAGAGAAGCTGGCAAGCACAAAATGACCCAGAGGGAGCACATCCTGCACACACAGAATTGAAAGGCACTGGAGGGAAACACCTCGAAGTGAGGGAAGGGGCTTTGGTGAGGTATAAAATGCATATCTAGGGGCAGAGGCTGCAGCTCAGTGGTAAAGTGCTTTGCCTCACATGTGTGAGGCCCTGGGTTCCATCCTCAGCACCACATAAAAATAAATAAAGATACTGTGTGTTCATCTACAACTAATAAATATTTTTTTAAAAAATGTGTATCTAGTGAAAAACAGAAACAGCTTAAGACCCAGAATGTGAGGACTACAAGGAGAGACTGAGGAAGAGGGGAAGGAAGAAGATTCTATCATATAAGAAATCACAGTCTACTGTCATGTATAACTAAAAAGAACAAACAAACAAAAACTAAAAAGAAAAAAGAATAGGAATTAGGGGCTCAGGCACCACATCTGTAAGGAATCCTTCTGGACTTACTAGAAATCAAACTATGACAGGTAATGGGGTTGATTTTGCTTTTGTATTTTATTTTTGCATTTTCCCCCACTGTGAGCACAACCCCAATAGCACTTCCCTGGGATTCTGAGGGCCAAAGCTCTCAGGAGGACCCATCACTAGGGGGTTTGTCTGGTGTCTCCACCAGATCCGGGATTTTTAAAATTAAAATTAAAATTTATTTATTTATTTATTTATTTATTTATTTATTTATTTGGGGGGCTAGAGATTTTTAAGTCATGTCCAATTTATCAGCCTCTCCCAGCGGATGAGGGAAAAGAGACAAAGTAAGAAAAACCTGGAATGATCCTGCAAGCAGAGAAGCAGAGAGAGAGGGAAAGAGAGGAAAAAAAGAGGAAAGAGAGAAGGAAAGAAGGAAGAGTGGGGAAAGGGGAGGGGCTGATGAAGAAAGAAGGAAAACTGAGGACCATCTGACAGGAAGAGGGTAGCCCTGTGGACTGCTTTCAAGAGGCTTCAACTGTTAGCAGCCAGATCCACATCACCAACTCCACCAGCGTCCCCATAGACAGACACAGGGTGAGGGCTGCTTAAGCCCCCCAGAGAGCTGGCAGAGAGAAGTCACGTGTGCAGGGCCACTCATGCTGGCACACCTATTCTTTTGGTTTCTTCTGTATGACAAGTGATTTTTACCAAGCTTGATGCCACTGGTTTTCTTCCTTCCGTTTTATTAAAGAAGCCTCAGGTCTTCCCAGAGTTCCTGTTTGCACCTCACAAGCCAAGCCTGAAAATGTCCTTCGGCCTAATTGGCTAACCCCTGTACCTGTGCCTCACCTAAGCTTCATTCTGCCCACAATGCCAAACCCAAAAGCCCCTCTTTTCATGTCTGGCCGGGTTGCGGCTGGCTTTCCCGCTCCCCCTCCTCAGCATCCGTCCCTCCTTGGATGTCACTCACTGATCTCCCCCACTCAGGCCTGTGAACCCGAGGGGCCTGGTCTAAGCTGCTTTCGAGAGCTGGCAGATTTCAGAGGAAAAAAAAATGCACGGGAAAGGAAGAATGGCAGTTTGACACTGCACTGTCACAGTTAAAATGGGCCCCGCGCGTGACCCGGGCTTGGACACGGATGCCTCGTGCCCAATCACAGCTGAGTCTGCATCTGCCACGGTGCACGGCCGCCGCTCCATGCTGCGGGACCAGATGCCTCTGTTGATGCCGCCCTCCTCCCGGCCTTCTGCCGGACGGGCGACCACAAGACAGAGCCCTGCCGCCGTCACTGGACTTCATCTGTCTCTGCAGCCTGCCCTTTCTATAGATTCTTTCCTCCACCCCTCTGTGTCTCCACACCACCACCCTAAATGACCAGAAGGGATGTTTTTTCTTCTTCAAGTTTGACCTGAAGGAGGCAAGCAGAATAAAAGGCTAACCAGGAGGACTTTGATTCCTGCCACATACAGGACAACACAAGAGTATTCAAAGATCGGGCCAAGAGGCCACCAGCACTCTGCTCTGGGTCCCCACTGGCTTCCTGTTTTAAATGTCACTGTGGTCGCTAGGAATATTGACATCGGAGAACCAAGTTTAAATACTGGCACTTAACCTTCTGAGAAAAATTGACCTATTTTTTAAGAAGTTGGAGCTCAGGAGGAAGAATGACAGATTTGAGACAGGCAGCTCACTGCTGTTTTACAAACGGATTTTGGTTTTGTATTTTAAGTAAGTCCTCCTGGGTGCAGTTGGCATCCCCCTCTTTCGCTGAGCCCCAGGCACATGACACACACAAGGGACGGGTGGGCACCCCTATGTACAAGGGGGTGAGTGGAGCACACAGAAAGAAGAGTGTCCCCAGAGACCAAGTGAATTCTTATTTTTCTAGGGCACATAGCAGACCAGGTGCCAGTGATAGCCACATACACTGGCGGGATCCCTGCAGCCTGCACATCACGGAAACATGTTCAGAGCAAACAGAGCCCACCATTCTCAGGCGCCCCAGATACCGCACATTTGGCCAGAGTGGGAGACGATGTGGTTTCTATGCAATGGCCATCCCTCCTGTGTCAGTGGTTATCCTTGACTCACGTCCTCATCATGAGTCCTAGAACCGTTCCCTTTGGCCATTGTAATCACACTGGAAATGCTTGGGATCTGCAGGCTTCTCACTTGCCTCTCCCCCAGAGGCCCTGTTCTCCCCTCTCCCCATTACTAGATATTCCTCTCTCCAAAATTCAACTTTACAATGAGATAAAACATGAGATTTTATCTATAAATTATATTGCAGCAGCCCCCCTGCCTTATTCAAGTGGACACATTCTTAGTCTCCCAGTGGATGCCTGAAACCTCAGATAGTAACAAATCCCATCTATATACACTATAATTTTCCTATACATAACAGAAAGAACTATGTTAAAGCTTAATTTATAAATTAAACAGAGTGAGGTATCTAATAATAAGGTAGAATTTCCCTGGAATCAGATTGCATCACACACACACACACACACACACACACAAAATGATTCAAAGAGAATATTATACTCCAGACATCAAATAATATTTATCATATATGAAGTACCTGCAAAGCACCTACAAAATGCTTAATGAATTAAAGAGACATATGGGTTAGTAGAATTGAGTTTATACTCAATTATTATATCAATGTGATATAATATAATATTATAAGTACTTATATTGTTTTTCAGACAAAGTCAGGTTAGAAATATTAGTAATTTTAAATGGTGATCACAAGTACTATTTCTTTCTTTCTTTTTTTTTTTGTACCAGGGATTGAACCCAGGGGGACTCAACTACTGAGTCACATCCCTCTTTTCATATATTTTATTTAGAGACAGAATCTCACTAAGTTGCTTAGGGCCTCACTAAGTTGCTGAGGCTGGCTTTGAACTTGAGATCCTACTTCCTCAGCCTCCCAAGTTGCTGATATTACAAACATTCACCACAATGCCTGGCTGATCACAAGTACTATTTTTAATCCCTAACATCTGAGAAAATACTTGAAGACCACCAGTATCCTCAATGGGCACTGCATACCAGTGGTTACCTAGCAGCAGGCCAGCCTGACTTCTGAAACTTCTGAGCAAGATGGGAACCAAGAAGCATTTTTTCACCTAAGAAGAATTAACAATAACAAAAAAAGAAAACTATACAAAACTAAAAAACAAAACAAAATTATCTTGCAGGGGCAAGCTAATTTAAATTATAAATAAATGATCAGAAAAATTAACAGCCAGAAAAAAACTGATGGTCACAGAGTTTAATTTGAGTTGATAAGAACATGTGGTTGTATCTGGAGCATATGTAAGAATCTAAGGATTTTACATTTTCTGATAGATAATTATTTAGGAAATCAGATCCACTGGTACTGGAGGAGGGTCCCTAGTACATGGAAAGCATTGAATAGAAGCTTCACAAGTACCATTCATGCTCTGCACCTGGCACAGATTCTGTGCTCAATGAATAGTTGGATGAATGAATGAATGAATGAATGAGTGAATGAATGCAATTCTAGCTGCTCTGATGACTATTAAAATACATAAGGCATGATTCTTGACCTCAATTGTTTGGATGGAAAAGATACGGAATAAGTAATGATGGAATAAAGTTGAGCTCCTTAATCTACCTATCAAGACTTTATATCATGGCGTGGCCTGTTTTTCTTATTCCGATACACTGTAAGAAAGGAAAAGTGGTGGAGGGAAGGGAGGATAAAGAAAAGAAGGAGGGGAAGTATTTTTAAATACCCTGTTGACTCCAAATCCTCCTAGATTTCCTAGAAATGTTACTTTAAAAAATGGGAGTTCATAACCCACTTGAATCTAATGTATGAAATATGATATGTCAAGAGCTTTGTAATGTTTTGAACAACAAATAAAAAAGTACTGTTACAACTTAATAAAATGCAATTAAAAATGATCATACAATTTGAATAGATAGTTCTCCAAATGTCCATTTCCAATGTAAAAAAAAATTAATTTTACCTAGGCACGGTGGCACGCGCCTGTAACCCCAGGGGCTCGGGAAGCTGAGGCAGGAGGATCGCAAGTTCAAAGCCAGCATCAGCAAAAGCAAGGTGCTAAGCAACTCAGTGAGACCCTGTCTCTAAGTAAAATACAAAATAAGGCTGGGGATGGGGCTTAGTGGTCAAGTGCCCTGAGTTCAATCCCCAGTGTCCGCCCCCCAAATTAATTTTAACCTAAACTCTTTTAAACCAAATATTTGATCAACATATTTTGGCAAAATTCATTTGCATAGTTCAAAAGAATGTTTTCCAGGTAGGATATCACATGTGGGAGCTCCGTCACTGAGAAACCCTATCACACACTTTCCCTTTTGGAAATAATTTAGCATCTGAGTCACAGCTCTCTGCACATGCTTACCACAAAGTGACTCCAAAACAGGGCTCACACATTGACTAATCAATCCCCATGACAACACGGGGAAGCTCTGGAAGGCTCTGAGCAGCTCTCATCCCCTGGGCAGCATCACAGCTTGGCTTTTAAGAATCTTGTTCTTTCTCAGCTTTCTCTATTCAGGACATCTCCCTCCAAAGAAAGAGACAAAACAAACAACAACCCAGAATGTAGTCACTTCCCCCCACCCCACCCCATGTGTCTCTCAACGAAAGCAGAAAGGGACTATCACTGTCCCAAATTGCAGATGAGGGAATGCACACAGAGATTATTGCCAAAGGTCTTACAGCTGGTAAGTGGTATAGACAGGATTATTCTAACCCAGGAAAATGGTTTCTGAGCCGGCTGCTGATTATCAGACTCTCCCCGTATCATTCAGCACCAAGGACACCTCCCATGATTTTGGATGCTGCTAGGGATGCTCTGTTACAAAGGAAAGATTTGGTCTAAAGACTGCAAAGAAAGCTAGCCCCCCACCAAGGAAAGTATCCCAACCACCAACACAATTTCAAATATAATTTTTAGGCAAAAGAAAACATATTTAACGGGCTGGGGATGTGGCTCAAGTGGTAACACACTTGCCTGGCATGTACGGGGCACTGGGTTCGATCCTCAGCACCACATAAAAAATAAAAAAGATATTGTGTCCACCAAAAACTAAAAAATAAATATTAAAAAATTTTCTCTCTTTCAAAAAAGGAAAACATATTTAACTGATTAGTTATGTTTATTGATATTATACCAATTAATATTTTAATTGATTTTAATTCATTATTTATCTTAAAAGTCATGCTAAGCAAATTTCTGCTGAAATGTTTTCATTTACAGTATGAAGTAAAATAAAAAAATAAAAGACACAGATTTCCAGGTGTGTGGGACCTCAGGAGCAGCTGACCACACACTCTTTCCATTTCACAAAAAAACAAGGTCAAGATAGTGACCCATGGTAAGGGACTGTTTCCAACCAATCGCTCCCCACTCTCAGCTTTGCTCAAATATTAGAAAATTAG
The DNA here is from genome assembly GCF_964194105.1 of Spermophilus citellus. Lineage (NCBI taxonomy): Eukaryota > Metazoa > Chordata > Mammalia > Rodentia > Sciuridae > Spermophilus > Spermophilus citellus. The sequence continues at coordinate 154,988,309 of NC_138188.1, forward strand.
CTTTATGCTAAAAATTTTTCCATTTATTACCTAAGATGTTTTCCCCTGATGATAACCTTTTTAATCAGTAAGATTTTGAAAGAAAATCTCTTTGGAGAATTTATTGTAAATCAACAACTTACAAAACATTTTTATTCCTTTCTCCCTTCCCTCTTCTCAGTCCTTTTATTGGGGGGAGGGCACTAGGGATTAAACCCAGGGATGCTTTACCACTGAGCTGTATCCCAGCCCATTTTATTCTTTATTTTGAATCAAGGCCTCACTAAGTTGCTGAGACTGGTCTGGACTTTGTGATCCTCCTTCCTCAGTCTCCCAACTTGTTGAGATTGCAGGTACCTGCTCATGTGCCTGGCCCCACCTCAGTCTTAATTAGATCAACAGCTTTCATTTTGGGGCCTCCTATGGGACAAATTGCTCTTCATGTATTACATATTAATTCTCACAGTCACTCTGTAATACACTTGATATTAACCTTATTTTTATAGATGAGGAATGAAGACAAAAACAGCTAAATAAAGATAAAACTGTATACCTGCGTAGAGACATAGAGTCAATAAATGGCAAAATAAGGATTCTCATTTGTTACAACATCCCCTCTACTTTCCTATCAGCTCCCCCAAATTCATTAACTGCTCATAATCAGTGCCTAAAAGGGCCACTTATTATGAAAGGTGACATAAATTATAAAATTAAAGGTCAAGGGCAGAGCTGGGCATGGGAAGGATGAATCTCAGCTGACCAAATTGCTCTGATAATAAAAATAAAGTGAGTGCTTTCAGTTTCTTCTGTGTTGGCACAAGAGATGTGAGGTTTGTTTTTGTTTGTTTTTTGGTTGGTTGGTTGGTTGGTTGGTTGGTTTTTTAAGAGGAATAATCTGAGAATAGCGAAGGCTGACAGAGCCCCATTGGAAGAAAGCAATCCAGGACCAGGAGCAAGCCGGGGCCAACAGGAGTAATGGCCACTAAAGAATTCCCCATGGTGAGCGTGGCACATTGAGTTTTCCCAGAGTGACCACAACAATCTTTCTATGCCCAAATGTTCTTTCAGAATATTGTCACTGCCTTCAAGATGATGAGTCAGATAGGTACATGGTACCTGGCAGGATTTTGTGATGGCCTTGAAGAGTGGAAGGCGTAATGGCGTGTGATTTCTGAGGCTGAGTAATAGGAAGTAACTCTGCCTAACTCACTGTTACAGTCAGCATTTTGTGGCTGGGACCAAATACCTGACAGGAAACTCAAACAAGGAAAAGATTACTTTGACTTATAGTTTCAGAGGTCTCTGTCCATCATCAGGACTCTATTGCTCTGGGCAATAGAGTGGAAGGTCACAGTGGAAGGACATGGCAAAGCAAAGCAGCTCAGCTCACAGAAGCCAGGAAGCAGAAGGAGACAGGAAATGACCAGGGACAGATATAGTCCCCAGGGCCATACCTAATGACCTACCTCCTCTAACCACACACCACCTGCCTGTAGTTACCACCCAGTGGTCCATTCAAATTATTAATCCATCAAATGGATAAATCCACTGATGAGGTTACAGCTGTCATGATCCAGTCATTTCCTAAAGCTGCACCTCTGAACCTTGCTGTATTGAGGACCATGCTTTCAACACATGAAGTGGAGGGGCATATTCATTCCAGATCCACACATGACACACTCTCTTTCTCTCTCAACTTGGCCACCATGTTTTGAGAGGTTATGGCACACCAGCCAGGCTTTCAGGCAACAACCACACCAACTATAAACATGCTAGTGAGTGACCTTTCAGATGACACCAGCCCACAGCACTCTGGCACCCTAACAGACACTGAATGGGTTTAAATGAAGAACTTCCTCAACAGTGATGAGAGATGCCTAGTTATAAATTTTTAATTTGTTCTGTAACTGGTATTCCCAAGCCTTCAATAAAAATCCACTAAATAGTAAAAAAAAATAGATTTATGTTAGGGATTCCTGAGAAATGGAGGAAGGGGACTGTGTCCATGCAGGGGGGAGAGCAGTGGGAAGAAGCAGCAATCAGGAGACCCTCAGATGTGGTGGATCAAAACCCAGGGACCAGAATCAACATGGAGTCACTTAGGTCAGACCCTAACAAAAACAAGTAAATAAACCTGATACACATATGACTGTGAAGAAGAACTATCAGAAGAGACTCCATAATAAGCGCCACTTTGTACAAAGGCCACCACAACTTTACACAGAAAATACTTCTTCGAGGACATCTGCCCAGCAACTGCCTGTCCAAACTTGGACTGACGCCACCCTTGTTATCAATCCTTGTAGCCAAAAATAACTCTTTCAAAACAATTTATGTAACTCTCCACATTTTGCCTTTAAAAATCCCTTCTCTCCCTTTAATTCCCCAAGTACTCATATGGTTTGCTATGACAGGCATATTTTCACTGCAATGTCCATTCCGGAATACATCCATTATCTTGGGAGAATCTCTCTCTATTCTTGTTTGACTGTGGGGAAACAGGTGACAGGCATTAACCAGTAGAATGTAGCTCATCCCAGAAATCCTTATAAATACTGAGAAAGGGACTAGTTTTGTTTTGAAAATAAGTCTTTTAAACTACTGCTCAGGATACAATATTCCAAAGGTTCCTGTTAAAAGAGCATAAAATAACCACTTCATTACACTGAATTCATGAAACTTATTAAATAATATTAAAAATAGGTTTTAAAAGATATGTCTATTTCTGTCATGTGAAACTATGGATTCAGACATCCTTGTATTGATCTGGCTTCTCCAATATCACCTAGGGTCAAGGTTGCTTCCTGGTTTTCTACTCTTCCATTTCTAGGGCATGGCTCTCACCCTTATGGCCAAAATGGAACACCAATGATCACATCCACATTCCAAAGAGCAGGTTAGAGGAAGGAGGAGGAGAGGATGGGGAGTCAAATGATGGGGCTATGATTTCAGTACTGTGTGTCCTCTCCAAAACTGATGTGGAAATTTAATCCTTACTATGAGATGCTAAGAGTTGACACATCAAAGAGGTCATTCGAGCTCTGAATACATTAATCCATCCATGTGACTACTGTGTTAATGGGTTATCTCCAGAGTAGGTCTGCTATGAAAGCCAGTTGGCTAGGTTTCTCCCATGCTTCCTGTCTGTCACTATGTAAAGCCCTGAGCTGTCTTGGAACTCTGCCACCAAGGCCATTACCAGATGTGGCCCCTCCACCTTAGAATCATGAGTTAAAATAAACTTCTTATAATGTACCCATTCTATGATATTATCTCATGAGCAACAGAAAGTGGACTAAGACAGAGTGTTTCATTCCTCTTGTTTACGTCCTGACCAATTGGTCCTTTAAGCAAGGAAATGCAGTCTTAATTCCAGGCAGTCATATACCCATTGGAAGTCCAGAGTTCCAACAGGGGGAGATATTCTCCAAGATGGGATCACAAACAACCTCTTTTGGGTGGCCAGGAAGACATCTGCTGAGGCTCACAGCAGGACCATTAAAATATCAAGGTGGGATTTCACATGCTGCTCAGCCTCATCCTCTGAATCTCAGCTTCTCACTCATTACAGCCAAGCAAATGAACTTGAGTGTCTCCTGTTGTTTCCCACACTCTGGGATGGGTTTGCAGCTGATTCATCTGGAATGGCTGCTCTCCAACACTGGCTTTCTAAAACCCATAGTATCTCCAAATTCTTTAAGTGATCTAGAAAAACCAATAAGATATTTTCAAAAGAAAATGAAATCAATATTTCTTAAACTGAAACACACACATGTGTACTTATTTTATATATATACATATATATATACATATATATGCACTTTTAGAAATAGAAGAAATGTCATCAAATCAAACAATTGAAAGGGAGGGTCAGAATTTCACAATGGTAGGAACAACTGTTCCTGGGGTCACTCACTCAAATGACAAGAAGACTGACCAAATCAAAGCTTCACATTTGTAATTTCTGGTGGCTGTTTTGTCTTTGATTTTTGTGAATTTTGATCCAGTCACCAGTCTAAGTTTGCTCATAGGATAGAGGAACTTGTAATAAAGCCAGATCTTAGACAAGCCAGACTGCTGAAGACACTGCTCTGCAAACTGGTGGAATCTGTTTTGTGGACTTGCTCTTTGTAGGATCAATATCAGCCAGAATTCACAGGGTTCCCTGGATGGTGGGGGTGAATGGAAGTGACTTCCTTGTTACTTCAAATACTATCACATGCTAGATGCTTTTAGCACTTTTAAATAGACCTAATATAGTATCATCAAAATCACAAAATTTTTAATTTACTTCCATTTCTATCAAGGTCATGTAGATCCACCTAAAATCAGGCAGAATTCATCAAGATGGTGTTACTTATACAACCAGAGATATGAAAAACTGTGCTCTATATGTGTAATAAGAATTGTAATGCATTCCACTGTCATATATAAATAAATAAATTTTTAAAAAGATGGTGTTACTATTGCCAGCCACTGTCTGGACGATGTGACTGTGACTCCTGAGCCTCATCTGACAGATTATCATGAAATGGACAAAGTGCTAAGAAGTATGGTCTTTAAAGTGGTTGATTAAATAACAGCAGACCAGTCATTAAAAAAAAAAAGTACCATAAAATACTGGCTCAGAGGCATCCCAGGGTTGAATCAAGTGAAGAATAATTCAGGGGAACTCAATACTACATCATATTTAGAAACATCAAGAAAAATTTCAAGGATTTTGGAGACTTCAGAGTTAATCATCATTTTGGAAGCTAGGCATTTTTGCATGGGCCCTCTGTTCCTTGAGGACACCTTTATAACCACAGTAGTTTCAATGACAGTTGAGAAGACACATTCTCCAATAGATTAATTGTAAGTGGCTGGAAAATAGGGTCCTGGGCTATGGTGTGAACATGGTTTGTTCACACTAAAACTCACCTTGAGGCTTAAATCCTGCAGGCAGCAGAGCTGGGAGGAGTGAGCTGGTGGGAGGTGTCTGGTCATGGGGCTGGAGCCCTCACGAATGGATCAATGCTTTTCCCACAGGAATGAGTTAGTCACAGCGGGAGCTTGGCCCCTTTCTCTCTTTCACAGGTGCCCTCTTGCCCTCCTTCTTCCCCCCATCCCTAGAGCAGCACGAAGCCTTCAGATATGGCCACCACTTGATCTTCACCCTCCCATCCTCCGGAACCGTGAGCCAAAAGAAATCTGTTATGTTTTATTTTTTAAATAAATTACCTAGTCTCTGAATTTCTGTTAAATCAACAGAAAACAGGCTGTCTTTTTTCATTTATTTCCATTTTTCTAATCTGTGTTATTAAAATAAAAGGAACAACTTAAACAATCCACATTCCACCCATATGAGCTTCCCTCCCATGAGTTCAGGGTTGAAATAAGACTCCATTCCCATCATTACTTGCAGCCCATAGGACACATTTGTAGTCCCTCCTGCTCATCCAGACAGAATTGGAAGGAACTGCTGTGAATTTTACAGAAGTCACCGCTCTGTGACAAAGTTCACCGCTCCCTGCACCACCTGCCTCCGACTCCCACCAGAAGCCATCATCCCTGATTAAAGCAAACACTGTCAATTCGGCTGCGACCCAGGTCGTTCCAATCCTCTCTGAAAACATTGCCAAAACAGATTTCTGATTGGGTCACCTTAGGTCACAGTATCCACGGGTGGACAAAATGTAGTAAAATTTTTATGGGCCACTTGAGACCTATCCAATCGTCAAGGAACAAGCACTGTCCAGAAGAGCGCAGTTGGCTTCAAGTCCTTTCAGAAACTCCTCAGCATATGGAAACTTCCCCAAGACTTCTCTGGCCTCCTTGGCAGCCCATTGCCCACCCCCACCCCTCCTCTTGTCAGCCCAGACAGTACAACCTATTCTCTTTCAGCTCCATGCCTCCGGCAGAACAAAGGAAGTTTCAGAGTGGGTCCCTCTCCTTTGTTAGAACCCCAAGGAGCTCTTCCAGGAAGAGGGGCTGGTGTGAGGGGTGGGTGGTGGCCTTTCCAGGAATATTATTTTTACCAAATGCCTATCAGCCCCCAACCGGCCTGAGTTAACCTTGAGATACGACATATACATGTGTATTAAGATATAGGTACACATTCGCTCATGGAGGGCCCTGAACATTCTGCAAAGAGATTGAGACTTGATCTTGTTGGTACTGGGAGCCACTGAAGGTCTCAATGCAAGGAGCACATGAGTTTGGGGGCATCATGGGCATCTAGATATTGCAAAGTGACTCCTGGGAACTGATCAGCTTCCCCAGGCCCACGGGGATCACCTGGTGGAGGCTTTAGTATGGAAACCACAGATGCCTAATTCTAGTTCATCCCAGCTCTCTTATGTGCTGGGTCTAGGGTCTCTTCTCAGAACCTCAGTTTCCTCATCAATAACATGGGAAGCACTGAGTACCCATCCATGCATAAACAAAAAAATGTAAGTGATATGTGAAAGAATGCTAAATTATGCCTTATGCCTCAAAATTCACTTGACATCTCTTCCTTAGAATAGAGACATTCCCGCTCCTCGTTTTCAAAAAGAAAATCTCCAGCTCCTTGAGAAACATCCAAAGAAAGGCAGCTTCCCCCATCACTATGGACTGATCCACAGGGGAACTTTCTGTTTCTAAAGTAATGTTTTAATTTAAGGTCTGGCCTATATTGTGTGTAAAACATATGTTTACTTATATCTAATTATTCTATAAATATATTATAATATAAATACAATATGTAATTATATACATAAGTATAATTTATAATCATTTTGTTTTCAGAATGTTTTGATTTAGGATGTGGCATAATACTGTATATATACAGTGTATATAAATAATTACATGTTATATTTAATTTTTATATTATTCTATGTAGGTAATATGTAATTATTATGATATAAATATATAAAATATACATATAAATACACCAAATACAAGTCCCGACACTTGCCAAGTTCTTAGTGAATTACTGGCATTGTGGCTGAATTGTGTCCCCAAAATGGGACATCTGTGAATGTCAGCTTATTTGGAAACAGTGTCTTGGTAGGTGCATTTGAGGTAAGATAAAGTCATATTGGATTGGGGGGCATGGGTAAAATCTAATGACAGGCATCCTTGTGAGAAAAGGAAATCGGAGACACACAGAGGGAAGATGGCCATGTGAAAAGAGAGAATTTTCCTACAGAAACATCCTGCACAGGTTGCTCCCTACTCCTAGCTTTCTCTTATTAAAGAGTGTGTTAGTCAGTTTCCATCACCATAACAAAATACCTGAGACAATCAACTTAAAAAGGGAAAAAGTTTATTTTGAATCATGGTTTCAGAGGTTTTGGTCTATGATTGTTTGGTTCCTTTGCTTTTAGTTCTGTATCAAGACAGAACATCATGGCAGGAACGCATGGCAGAGAATGACACTTCATGGCTAAGACATGAAAAAAAGAGGAAGAGACCAGGGTCCCATAATTCCCTTTAAGGGCACCCCAGTGGTCTAAGATTTTTCACTAGGCCCACACTCCTGAAGGTTCCACCATCCCCCAATAGCACCACAGGCTGGGGACCAAGCCTTTGACACACTGGCCTTTGGAGGCGTTCTAGATCCAAACTAGAGCAAGGAGCAGTCCCACTTTTTTGCTCCCATAAACAGTGTTTCTATAACAGAGACCTGGAGGTGAAATTTCTCTGGACCAAGGGATGTGTCCAATGCTTTTCTGATCCATGCCCATCCATGGATCCTACACCTCAAACATAATTGCTTTGTCTCTAGGATCACTCAGAGGCTTTGCCTATGTTCTTCCCACTTCCAATGCCTTGCCCCTCATTCCAGTAATCCCAACCCGGACATCCCTTGAGTTCACTCCCTGGAAGAGCTAGTCCCTCTTCCAGGAAGGCATTAAGATTCCTCCCCACGAGCAATGGCCTTTCCTTCCTCTGTGTTCTGAGGCCCTTGATTTGTCCCCCTATCTATTCTACTTTGTTACTGCTGCCATCTCTCTGCTTGGGTTCTCTCCTCTCCTGGGAGCAAAGTCTCAAGGTCACGATCCCTCACTGTGTCTGTTAGGCTGCATACTGTACCTGCTCAGTTCCCAGAGCCACATTCTTTTTGCACGCTCACATCTATGACCTGGGAAAGGGTCTTATATTTTATAGCATGTCATAGCTTACTTAGCAGCTTTCTTTCCAGAGCTTCTTAAAATAACAGCATGGCTCACAGTCAGGGATGTCGTGGGTTCCGTTTGATACAGTAGGAGATGTTCAACTGATGTTTGCTGAACTGGATGAGTTTAAACCGTGTGAAGCCAGAGAAGGACTCGAGACCCACGTTGCACTGTGACTGGGGGCTTCCCTGGAGTCCCTCCTGCCCTCACCTGTCCATGAGGCTGCTGATGGCTATTCCTGCAGTCTTCGCATGCTCTGAACTGTCTGGGCAGTTACTCTAGAGGACATTCTTCTCACCACCAGGATCCCTGTTGCCTCCAGCAGCAAGCTCAGTCACGGATTTTACCTTCCCCTTTGTTTCCACCCTCGGGATAAAGCATCTACACCCAAACCCTTCACTCAGACTCTGATTCTGGAGAATGCAACTAAGATAGAAGGAAAAGGTGAGGGGGTGGGGGCTGGGGGCAGCTGGACCAAGGAGGGAAATCTCCCAGGGTCTGTGGCCAGGGAAGGGAGCCACCCTTCCATACTTGTCCCTACGTGCTCAGCTGGCAAGGTAGAGAGCAGGATTTACCTAGACTTGTGATAAGTGACTCGTGGCCCCATGACAAGGTGCTTCAGGCAGGGCCATCTCCAGGGATAGCAGGATGGGGTGGAAGGAACTGTGCCTGGGGTGGGAGGCAGCGAGCTGGAGAGAGGAGAGCACACCGTGCTGGGAGCAGATGGGGCTTCCTGGACACCAGGGCTAATTAGCCAGCTCATCAGCTCAGGGCTGAGGCCTAGCATAGTGCCCATGGCCCCCCGGGGGCTGAGCACACACACTGTACATGGGTAAGGGCTCACGAAGCTGGCAGTCTAAGTGGAGACCCCAGCCCTGAGAGAAGAAGGAAGGAGGGAGAGTGGCCATCCTGGGGACAGGTCATCACTCCACTCTCCAATCCAGAAGCCAAGGCCCTCCCCTGGCCAGAGGGCAGCAGTTTCTAACACAAATCTGTGCTTCTCACTCATCAGGGACCCAAGGAGAGGAACAGAGGGAAAGGGAGGGTGGGGGGGAAAGCAAGAGCTAGGGACTCTGCTTAGGGAGCTGCCACTGCAGCCCCCCTGCCCTAGACCTCAGGACCCCAGAAAATAAATGTGACTTCTCAGAGATTGAGAGAGACTGTGTGTGTGTGTGTGTGTGTGTGTGTGTGTGTGTGTGTGTGTGTGCTCGCGCCACAGGCCTCTGACAGATTTTCAGTCAATTAATCTCCATCACACGTCCCAATCCAGCAGCTGGTGGTACCTCCCACCTCTTGGGGAGCCCCACGGGGACCTGTTCATTCCCTGCGTCCCTGAGTCCCAGCAGGTGTCTGCCCTACCTCCACAGCCTATCCTCCTGGGTTCCTCTCTCCTTCTCTCCCTTCCAAGAACAGAATTCATTTTAAGTGTCTCTGCTACCAAGCCAGGGACATTGTGGACAGGGCTGGAGGAGACTAAAGCTTTTTCACGGGAGATGAGGACATCAAGAAAGGTTTCTTCATTTTCTTGGTTTTGTTTTTTTTTTAGGTGTAGGCACCTAAAATGGGCTGTATGCTAGAACCCCTAATTATTTCATAACCAATTCTTGAAATTTAACTGAGATTAAGATTCATTTTTAAATTGCAGACAAGAGCAAGAAGTAGCTCCCAGACACAAAGCAACCACGCACAACTCTGCCACAGAGCTCCTCAAGCTGTTTTCTTTGAATGTGTATTTGTGTTTGTATCAAAGCCAATTTGCCTGATTCTCTCCCAGTTTGGGGTGTTTTATCTCTGAATCTCCAATGCAGAGCACATTCCTGGCTTATGAAAGAAATTAGCAAATATTTGTTGAATAAATAGACCTCATATTCAAAACAGAGTCCCAGATCACAGAAACAGAGTAGCTAATGTATGCATGCTCTTCATCATGTGGGGCAAGCCCGTCTCAAGCACTTTGTTACTAGTGACAAAATAATACTGGAATTACCATCATCCCACGAGGCAGGATCCAAAGTAAATTGCCTTCGTTCAACATTATTGTGTTTTAAAATGTCCTCTTTTACTTTCAAAGCTCTTTATGGATGATAAAATACAAAGTCTGGATTTGCTTCAAAATGCCTCAGCAGACTAAGATTATAGATTAGACGACATCTAGCTGATGGGGACAGAGGAATTCATGAAAACCATTCTCTTTACTTTCAAAAGTATATCTTACATTTTCCATTGTAAAATGTTTTTATTACTCCGTCCTAGGAAAATCCTAATTGTAATAAAGCAGAATTTTAAGGAAAATAAATAAAAAGAAGGAAAATAGTCAACAACTCACAAGGTTGGTGCATCCAGTTAGGACCTATATGCTCAGCCTTGGCTCCCAGGATTCCTGATGAAGAAGAATGATGTTCATGAAGCCTGTGTTAAAGCACAGTCTTTGCCACTATCTTGTTGCTCTGCAAATATATGCTCCAAGCCATCAAAAATTAGTAACAGCAACCAGGCGTGGTGGCAGTGGCACATGCCTCTAATCCTAGCAACTTGGGGGAGGTGGGGTACTGAGGCAGAAGGATCAAGAGTTCAAAGCCAGCCTCAGCAATGGCAAGGCATGAAGCAACTCAGTGAGACCCTGTCTCTAAATAAAATACAAAATAGGGCTGGGGATGTGGCTCAATGGTTGAGTGCCCAGAATTCAATCCCTGGTTCCCTCCCCCACCCCCAAAAAAAGAATAATAGTAAGTGATACACTTCTTCATTTACTTCTTCAATGTAAAACAGAATAAGAAGAAACGACCTGATTTCCTAACCATTATTTCTGCCTTTAAGGAGAAACAGGTTTTTGCGTGATAGGTCTGTATACACTGCCTCCTTCCTTTTAAGCTTGTAAAGGGAATTTCTTGCAGACTTTGCAGGCAGAAGGAAGGGCTCTGACCTCCCTGGTGTGGCAGTGCTGGGTACCTCTGCCATCTTTTGCAAACTGAGCACAAAGAGACTCAATGCACATGAGCAGATCCCCTTACCCAGAGCCCAACCCAGCTGTGAGAGCACAGAGCAGGTGTGCAGAAGTCCTGGCTCTGTGCACTAGTAGCCAGTGTGCCTTCAAGGACTGCCTGTCAGACTATATAATGACTTAACTCCTCACTTTCTGGGGGAGCCTGTCTGGGAATCCCACCTGTGTGTTGTCCTCCTGTGCTTGAGCATAAGTCCCATTAAAGCCCCTTTGGGACGGAATTGCTTGTTTCTTTGTGATATTTATCTGGAATTGAGCAAAATAACCCAAGGCTGAAGGGTAACACTAAGAGCTGATAACACTAAAAAACAGGCTGATTGGCAGCAACTGGAACTTATTAAAAGAAAAAAAAACTAGTAAATAATCCTAAAGGAATGTTTCAATATGTACTTGGGATGCTTTGTATGTCCCCTCCAAAATTCATGTTGAAATTTAATCCCTATTGTGAGGTGTTAAGAGGTAGGACCACGGGAGACCTTCAAAATATGACAAGGTCAGAAAAGATCTACCTTCATGAACGGATTAATCCATTCACAAATTAATGAATGAATGGGTTGACAGGTTCTATCAAGAGTAGGTTTAATATAAAAAAGACTTTGGTCTGTCTCTTGTATGAGCTCCCTGGTCATGAGATTGCCCTCTGTTGTGTTATGATGTAGCACAAGGCCCTCAATAAGGGGTCCTTACCATACTCTTAGACTTCCCAGCCTCCAGAACCAGGAGCCAAATAAACTTCTATTCTTTATAAATTTCCTTGTGTCAGGTATTCTGTTATAGCAATAGAAAATGGACTAAGACAATGGCTTTTTCAGAGTGGAAGGGAAGACAGTAACAATTTCTAGCAAAGTTCCGTTCCTTTGAGTATCTTACACAGAATGGGAGACACAGAAGGCAGACACAATTGCTCTTACTTTTGATGACACTGTTCCAGATGTTAAAGAGCACCTTCCATGTTGGTTCCATGTTTGGGCTTCTATGATGCTTGATTGAGAATATTTGTAAAGATTTTTATTCTATGCCTTTCTTGTGCAATTTGTAAATTCAACTTTAAAAACAACTTAAAGTACCTAGAAATTTAGACCTTGATTCTAATTTCAAAAGACAGCTAAAAACCTAAATATTTGCAATCTAAATAGTATTCAAATAAGTGTCATTCATCTGAATGGCAAAACAAGTAAACGTTTGGACATTTTATTTGGGTATTTGGGCTCCCAAATACTTCTCAAAAGATCAGACTGTCCCATCAAAGAGATCATCAGTAGATTTTGGAGACTGCACTACACTGTCACATAACCCATCTTCAGCCTGAGATTTGAGTAAGCCAATAGTTCCAGAAATGCTGAGACTTTATTTCCAAATGCATTCCAAAATGACCTTAGGAATTTGGTGCAATGAGTATAATATTTTTGGAGTGGGGAACTTAAGTCAAGCAAAAATAGCACACATTTTTTTGTGTGCTATAAACTTCTATTCCTTATAAATTTCCTTGTATCAGGTATTCTGATATAGCAACATCAAAACAGAAGTGATACAGAAAGAGCTCAACTCCAAATGATGGACCTAAAAATCAACATTTTTTTCATTTTTCTCCATATTAACAAAACATGTATATATCCATATATGTTTTTAAGCATATACATATGTAATCATAAAATAATAGATGCTTATTTGCCAATTGTAATGACCATTTATTGAATACAAAATTGAACTATCTCCTGCAATCCTTAACTCTTCTGCATCATTCTCACTTTAAGGCTATGGAAATCACAGCTTAAAAGGTCACACAATATAACCAAGGTCATGCACTCATTACAGAACCCCTGCTCCATGGCCCAACTTATCAGCCCTATCCAAAGTTTGGAGGCTCCACCAAAGACTGGAGTAGACACAGTCGTTTTGGTAGAAATTAAAATCAATCAACCTGCCTATGAAGGACCAAGCAGGTCCTGACTGGGGAGGACCAGCAGAAAGTCCCCAAGTGTGGCCGGTGTAGTCTTACCCAGCTCACCTTGCAGCCGCGGTCAGGCCAACACCCCTGAGACATCTTCCAGCACTGTTCTGGAAGAATCCACATCTAGCTCTGTATTTGAAAATGGTTGTCATCCCCCACTGTTCAGCCCCAGGCCTGAGAAGGCCCCAAACACACTATTTTCTGATCCCAAAGAAAGAACTTGGAGGCCTCGATGTAGAATGATTGGCAGGCCAGGATGCAGGGGAGGGCCGCACCCTACCAGCAGGGAGGAGATATAGGCGGGTTACCTGCCCACTGTGCAGACTGCAGGAGAACATTCCTTACTCTGCACCCAAGGTCACTCAGCTTCCATCCTCTCCTAAGGCCTGGAAACAAGGAAGAGGCCGCTTCCGTCTCCACTTCCTCCATCCTGACATTCTTACAGTTCTTATCTCACGGCCTGGAACAAAAGCTTTCCTAGGCACTGAATAGGGTTTACCCCCCTTCTAAAAACAGTTCACCCACTTCCTAAACAAGAACTCAAAAAGAGTGACTCTGAGGGAGCTCTCCTTGGACGACTGAACTTGATCATAATCCCAAGCAACTGATCGTTTCCATGTATTGGCTGCTGTGAATGAACATGGGAGTGTAGACGTCTTTTTGAGGCAATGATTTCACTTCTTTTGGGCTATCCCCAGGGAGGGATTGCTGGGGATAATTCATAATGTATGAATATTATTCCAACTTTTAAAAGGAGATCTTACCATCTGCAAACACATTAATGGACCTGGGGGACATTTTGTTACATGAAGTAAAACAGACAGAAAAATCCTGCATGGTCTGACCTCTACATGGAATCCACAAATCAGATGCATTGAAGCAGAGAATAGAAGGGCAATTACCAAGGATTGGGGCATGGAATGTTGGTCAAAGAGCACAAAGTTACAGTCATGAGATAGGTCCTGGAGACCTAATGTACGGCATGGTGAGTAGAGTTAATAATGTATTACATACCTAAATTTGCTGAAAGTAAATCTTAAATGTCTTCAACCTCTCCCATTACACACACACACACACACAAACACACATAGTTACTATGTGAAGTGATAGCTATGTTAATTAGCTTGATTGTGGTAATCATTTCATAAAATATTTGTGTATCAAAACATCACCTGGTATGCTCTGAACATATGGTCATTCCAGGGGATCAATTATAGGACCCCCACAGATACCACGATCTGAGGATGCTCAAATTCCTGATAATGCAATTTCCTGCACACTTTAAATCATCTCTAGATTACTTATAATACCTGATCCAATATAAATGCCATGTAAATTGTTGTTACACTCTATCTTTTAGGGAATAATGACAAGACTAAAGGTCCATACATATTCGGTACAGACCCAACTATCATAAGCCTAATCACATAGAGCAGTTCAGCAACACGGGAACATTTTTGATCCAAGGTTGGTTGAACATGGAGGACCAACTGTATATAATTTTTTTTTAAAGAGAGAGAGAGAGAGAGAGAGAGAGAATTTTTTAATATTTATTTTTTTAGTTTTCGGGGACACAACATCTTTGTTTGTATGTGGTGCTGAGGATCGAACCCGGGCCGCACGCATGCCAGGTGAGCGCGCTACCGCTTGAGCCACATCCCCAGCCCTATAATTTTTGTTAACTCAATAAACTGTGAAGAAAAAAAAAGCAGCTGATTTACCTGTAGGATTAAAGCCGCCGTTCTCCATGGAGGTATCACCAAAGGCTGGAGTTGATAGGGTCATTTGGGTAGAAATTAAAAGCAATCAAGCTCCCTGTGAAGGACCAAGACTGTGGAGGACCAGCAGAAGCTACCCAAAGGTCGCTGTATTCTTACCCAGCTCACCGTGCTGTGCTCACCATGCAGCTGTGGTCAGGCCAACACCTCTGCAACGGCATCTTTGACTCCCCTCTTTCTCACCTCATATCCCATCTGACAGAAAATCCTAAACTTCTAAATAAACTTAGAATAGGACCACTTCTCCCACACCCAACTGCCTGTCCGTCTGGGCCACCATTGTGCTGTGTCTGGATTCTTACAGCAGCCTTGCCGGGTCTCCTTGCCGCATGAGGTTCATCCATAACACCGTAGCAGAAGGTCCCTTAAAAATCTAAGTCAAGGGGCTGGGGTTGTGGCTCATTGGTAGGGCACTCGCCTGACACATGCGGAGCCCTGGGTTTGATCCTCATCACCACATAAAAATAAAAAAGTAAAATAAATGTATCATGTCCAACTACAACTAAAAAAATAAACATTAAAAAAAATATCTAAGCCAAATCAAGTCAGTCTCTGCTCCCAACCCTCCAAGGGCTCCTCCACTTCTTTCAGAGTCAAGGTCCTCTCCATGCTTCAAGGGCCCTGCATGGTCTGCTCCTAACCACATCCCCAGTCCCTCTTGACTCCAGTCTGCATATCAACCCTGCTGTTCTTCAAACACACGGGGACTTTGCTTCCTCTCCCTAGAGCACACATCCCTGAAGACCCTCATGACTCGGTCCCTCACCTCCCCAGGTCATGCTCAGATGTCACCTCACTGAGATCTGCCTCCAACTCCCTATTCAAAACTGCCACCGGCTCCGCCCATCGTTCCCATCCGTACCCCTGCACCATTTCACCCTGTAGCACCTATACCCCCCTCACCTGTCAGTGACCTATTCACACTGCCTCCCGCACTCCCCCAACACACACAGCAGGTAAAGGCCAGGAGGGCATCCCCAGGGAATCCAGCTCCAGGTCCACGGTAGGCGGTTTGTGACTCAATCAATGTGAGTGAATGAATGAAGAAAGGTCTGAGAGAAGGACCAGGGCTAAAGAAGACCCTTCCAAGAACCTTTCCTTTTCCCCTCCCACCTCCACCTCCCACCTGGGTGAAAAGAAGTGGCTGTGGTGAATGAAAGATCCCTAACATACCTGAGGGAAGAGTCATAGTCCAGGCTTTCCCCAAAGAAAACTATAATAATAATCATAATAAACAATAAAAATAGACATTTGCCAAGGATCCCCTCTGTCCCCAGCACTGTGAGGGGTGCTTTATCTGCCTCAGTTTCTGAAAACTCTTAAATACAGCAGATGTGCTACCGTCTCGTTTGTGAGTGTGCCACTATATTTTTTGGAACTATTCTGACACCAAGAGGTGTCCTGAAGTACGATCTCAGCACAACCACCAGAGTCGGCACAGAGCCCACAAGCTAGAGGGTTAGTCCTCACAAAACAACTCTAACTTCAGATGCCAGCCACATCGTGGGGCTTTCTGAAGCCATCTGCACCACTGTCTGACGGGACAAAGGCATTCCTATTACTTGGGAAATTCCAAGGATTTAGAGGCTCCCTCCCAAGAACCAGGAAGAAAGGCCAACAAAATTGCTCATTATGCAGCTGTGGCCTTACCTAAATTCTCTTCCCTCCGTCCATTTTGGGGTTAAAGTTCCTTCCAGGATTAATTCCTACTTCCAGCTCAGGTGACTTCAAGATGACAGGGGACAGGGGAAGCATGCACCTGGGCATAAGTCTCCTCTGTTTCAGCTGTGACACTCCAGTGCAGGGGACTCTGTGAGGCTGCTGAGGCCAGGCCCACGTCCACTCCAACACTGCCACAGGCCACCTGCAGTCCGCGTCTTGCTGCCTCTCTAGGATCTGTCTGGAAGAGCCTCCTGTGCTCCTCCGTCCCCAAACCTTATTCTTCACCCAGATTTGGCTGAGGGGAGGAAGTCCAGGGCCTTTTATTCAGAAACACATATTTATCCACGCACTTCCCCTCCCCGCCACGTACCCTCTTCCCTGAGCCTGGAACAGCCTTTCTAATTTCAGAAGCCACGAGCTTTACTCTCATATCATCATGCTCCCTCCTGTATCTGACAGCTACCCCTAGGGCTGTCCCTTTCCTTCCCAAGGGATGGCTTCTGAAATCCAAAGGCCTGTTTTCTAGCAGGCCAGTGTGCCTCCCGATGAAACAGCAATGCACTCAACATGGCCTAGGAAGCGTCTTCATGTGAAAGAAGCTGAACCCAAATCCAATCCAACCTCTGCAGCCAACTTGCACTTACAGGAAGGTGGAAGCTGAGAATCAAGTGTCTGACAGCACCAGGAAGCAAACAGACAAACACAAAATGTGGGACAACCTCCAGGAACTGATCTATGCACCAAGTCAAGGAGAGAAGAATTAGAAGAAGAAAGATATGGAAGACTACTCTAGATTAAGACATTTAAGAGATGCAACTTCCAAATGCCCCAGGGAGGCCTTGTGTGGGTCCTGACTTACACAAAGCAACAATAAAGACACACTTGGGAGACACATAGGAAATGTTGTTATGGACTGAATAATATATCCAGTGCTTCTGAGATGGTGTCTTGGAAGAAAGAAAGAGTATCCTACAAAAAGACAAAAAGCAGAAGGGCAAAAGGGAACAGAGCTCCTCTGACAAGGCTTTAAATATGAGCACCTAATTTCACTCATGATGGCAGAGCTTTCATGACTCAGTCACCTCCAAAAACTACACCCATGGGGGGTTATATTTCAGTGTGGATTTGGGGAGGACAAAAACATTCACATTATAGAGAATATAGACATGATTTATCATCCACAGGACGGGTGCACTTAAATGGTTCGAAGGTGTTCATGAGAAGTGCATATCACACCCAGGCACAGAGCTAAGGGCTTATAGAACTTCTGTCAATCAATCTTCACAATAACCTTAGGAGGCAGGTGTTCTCATTCCCACTTTACAGATAAAGAAACTGAGGCTCCATATCACAAAGCAATATTATGAGTCAACCAAAATGGACATAGCTTCCAGTTACACAGTTTGCAGGAGCCCAGCTGAATCACCAACAACCAACTTGCTGCACAATCCTTCGGCCAAGTGATCAACTTGTGGAATGACCACTAATCTCTGCATTCACTGGATTTAGGAAAGTACCCTTGTCCCTGCAGCTTCACTACATTTTCCTTCCAGACTTTCTACTTCACTTGGTTTGCTCAAAATATGTCGGCCCAGGACAGCCAAAGGTCGGTATTTCTGTCATTTCAAGTTCCTGGTGACAAGCACCGTCCACTGCCCTGTGTTTATAGGTGTGAGCAGCACCTTGTGTGAATTTTGCTGTCCCTGATTTCTGCAGACTTCTGTCCTATCCTCTGCCTCTGCCATTGGTGGAAAAACCAAAATCTGCTTAGACCTTGTTTGAGGCATCCATCTCCCAGTTTCAGCAAATGAGTCATGCTGTGAAGCAACTGATCACCAACTGGCTTCAGCCTCAGTCACCGCAGACCCAGGAAAACTTGAACTCAAAATGCAGGGTGGGCTTGTCCTCCACTCAGTGGCCCTCGTTGAGCTTTATGTAACAGAGTCAGGGTGCCGGTCACAGCTCCTCCTTCAGGTTTTGGCCCCTCTGACTCAGCCTTCAGGTGCCAGCCTGTCCCACGCTTTCCTGCCCTTTGATCCATGTCTCCGTCTCCCGGTGCCATTCCACATGCAATTGGGCACCTAATAAAGGCTTCGTGCCACTGATGATGGTAATGATGAGGCAAGATGGCTACGGTGATGATCACAACTGGGAGCAATTGAATGAAATTGTGCTGAGGGGATGCTGAGCTGAATGTCAAAATCTCCTGATGCTGAAATTTACTACATCGATAGCTCCCCCCAGGGCAGGTTGGAAACACTTGTCCCCCCCTGGGGACAGCCCATCACTCTGTATGTGTCAGGGTATTTATAGCCAGGATCACTGAGCATAGGAAAAGGTTTTGGAAGAGTGTGCAGCCAAACCCAAGGGTGCATGGAAGAGATGGTTGTGTGCCTACTGTATCTGCTTCTCAGTTGCTCATCAAAAGCGTGGGCTTGGCGGCCGTGGTGCATTGAATGTGACCACACATCTTTCATGTTCCCTTATTGAAGTGAAGTCAATTTTGCTTCCTCTGGACTCTGAGCAGGTCTTATGAATTGCTTTGACAAATAGAATGCAGTAAAAATGGCCCTGTGCCACTTCTAGCCCTAGACTTTAAAATTCTCGAAGCTTCCACTTATGCTTTTATTGTTCAGCTGCTCTGCCGAGAGCTAGATTTTTAAGAGGTCATGTAGGGAGAAAGCCCGGGCGATGAGTGGCGTCTGGATATTTCAGCCCCAGTTGAGCGTCCAGCTGAATGCAGCCACATGTGTGCCCTCAGCTGACATCACCTGGAAGAAGAAGATGGGCCTAGCTGAGCTTAGCTGACCTCCTGGAACACAGGAACCAGAGAAAAAGGTGTATCATTATTGTCTTAAGCCACTAAATGTGGGGGTGGCATATTACGCATAAGTACATGACACAAAATTGCTCTGTTGAAGCCAACGGGAAACTGAGAGAATCCCCCACAGGACACTAGAATCAGTCCCTCTAGAGGGCACTCCCAGTCAGGCCTGTCCATCTTGTGGGTAGAAGTGGAGAACAGTGTAGCCAGAGGATCCCTTGTTTTCATTTTAGTCAGGTTTTTCTACCACTGTGACCAAAAGATCTGCCAAGAACCATTAGAGGAGAAAAAGTTAATTTGGACTTCATAGTTTCAGAAGCCTCAGTCCATAGACAACTGACTCCATTGCTCTGGGCTCAAAGTGAGGCAGGACATTATGGTGGAGGGGCGTGGCAGAGGAAGCTGCTCAGGACATGGCAATCAGAAATCAGAGAGAACTCCACTCACCAGGGACAAAATGTATAACACAAAGGCACACCCCCATTGATCCACCTCCTCCAGCCACACCACACCTGCCTATAGTTACCACCCACTTAATCCATTTAAGTGGATTAATGCATTGATTAGGTTAAGACTCTCTGAAACCGATCATTTCACATCTAAACTTTCTTGCATTGTCTCACACATGAGTTTTCAGGAGACACAATATATCCAAACCATAACCTTCCACAACTGGCCCCAAAAAGCTCATGCCCATCTCACAATGCAAAATACATTCAGTCCATTTCAAGTGTCCCCATAGTCTCAACAGTGATAGCATTACTCAAAAGTTCAAGTCCAAAGTCTCCTCTGAAATTCAAGGCAATATCTTATATATTTTCTCTGTAAAAATCAAAGCCAAGTTACATATAATCCATTATATAAATGCAGACAGTAAACATTTCTATTCCACAAGAGAGAATTGGGGGCATAGAAAGAAGGGATGGGACCAAAGCAAGAGCAAAATACAGCTGGGAAAACAAGTCCTATAGATGCACATCCAGCATTGGGGGCACATGGCATCCTGATGTTTTCTCCAAAGGGCTGGTGAAGCTCCATTCCTGTGGCCTTGATGGTTGCTGCCCACATGGCTTCTCTATTGGCTTTTTTCTGGTCAATTCCTGCAGCTTTCCTTGGCAGATGTCCCATGTCATTGGCATCTCTTAATTTTGGAGGTCTCCACCATTCTTTTACCTTCCTTCTCACATCTCCATGCATTCCTCTCTCAGGGGCTGCCTACAGGGCCTCTGACCCTGCTGAACTTTACCTGGTCTCCCAGGCCTTCCTTTGAAAGGAAGTGGAAGCCTCCATGAATCCCTAACTCCAGCATCCTCCATTCCTGCAGAACCAGCACCATGTGGTTGTCACCAAGATCTGTCACCATCTTAAGCAGTAGCCAAACCTCTTGAGAACACAGCAGCAACAGTCTCTGAGCACCTCAGTGAAACAACTTCCTAAGCCTCCTTGGGCAAGTAGAGTGCCCCAGGGTCTCATCTCAAAGGAATTTGTACCTTCCAGCCTAAGATGGGTATGATCTTGCTGATTTCTGAAATGCTCTCAAGCCTACTTTCCTATTGTTTCTTTAGTGGCTGTTTTGTCTTTAACAACCACAACTTCCTTAGCCCCAGTTTTACTTACATTTTCTGTCCAAACTCCAAATTTTTCTAATCGTTCTGCTTTGATTTCTGCTCCTGATTATCATGGTAAACTTGGTTAAAAGTCGCCAGCAATATTCATGCCACTGCCTTAATGCCTTAAATTGCCTCTGCCAGATTATGTAGTCCATCACCTTTAAATTCAGTCTCACAGAAGGTCTCAGGATATGGACAAAATGTAGATAACTTCTTGGCCAGAACATAACATGAATGGTCTCTAGTTCAATTTCCAATAAAGTCATCCTTCTCTGAAACCTCATGAGCCCAGTCTTTACTGTCCTTACTCTCATTGGCATTCTGGTAGGAACTCCCAGAAAATCTCCCATTAAGCTCTGCTTACAACACTCTAAAGCTTTTCCATCTTGAATCTCCAAACTTTCCAGAATTCCTCCCACAAATTTCAAAAACCTTCAAAAGCTTCTGAACCACCTGGTCAGGTTAATCACAGCAATGATCCTACTCCTGGTACCAATTTCTGTTTCAGACAGTTTTTTCACAGCTGTGATCAAAATACCTGGCAAGAACGATTTTAAAGAAGAAAAACTTCAGCAGTCTCAGTTCCATAGACTACAGACTCCATTGCTTTGGGGGCCAACGTGAAGCAGAACATGATGGTTGAAGGGAGCTATAGAGGAAAGGAGTTAGCACATGGCAATCAGAAAGCAGAAAGAGAGCTCCACTCAACAGGGACAAAATGTATACCACAAAGGCACAGCCCCTGGAATACCACCCCCTCTAGGCACATCCCACTTAATCCATTCAAGTGGTTTAATGCATTAATTAGTTTAAGGTTCTCATAAACCAATCATCTCACCTCTAAACTTTCTTGCATTGTTTCATGCATGAGCTTTTGGGGAATACCACATATTCTAACCATAACAGCCCTAATTCACAGAAAATAAGCTCCTCCCCAAAAGACCATAAAGATAAATGGTCAGCTTTGTACTGAATGTTCATGTGTTGACCTCCTAGCCCCTAAAATATGATATTAGGAGGTAGAGCATTTGGGAGGTTACTAGGGTAGGGAACAGAGCCTTCATGACTGGAATTAGTACCCTTATAACAGGGACCACAGAGAAATACCTCACCCCTTCCTCCTTATGAGATTACAATGAGAAGTTAGCAGCCTACAATCCAGAAGAGGATCCTCCCCAAAACCCAACCTTCCTGGCAACCTGATTCTGGATTTCTAGCCTCCTGAAATGTGAGAATGAATTTCTGTTGTTTATTAGCCACTAGTCCATGGTACTTTGTTATAGCAACCCCACCTCCCAAACTAAGATGTCTCCCATGGTTCTTTGCCCTGTCTAACCCTCCCTGGGGGTCACACACCCAAACACTTACAGGAGTGAAATAATAACAGAAACAAGTGAAATGGGCAGAATGACTGCACATCAGTCAGATGGGAATGAATATTCTTCACCTCCAAAAGGAACTGTGTACTTCCTGTTGTTTTCAGATGGGTCACCCTCTCTGGCTGGAGACATAAGTCAAAGAGAAATGATCTCCTACCACAAGACAAACAACAAAGGCAACTACCAATGACAAGTGACACTTGGCTTCAGCTTCCGGGTGGCAGCTGGGAGTGGTGGGTAGGGGATACTCTGGTGTGCTGCCCACATCCCCTGCAGGATACAGATGCCATTCCCTCAGCTTCTGGGAGCGTAGATGCGGGTGGCTCTTAGCAGGACAACTTTCCAGGAATTGCTCTCAGCAAAAAAGTAGCCACACTCCTCTCGGGGTCAGCACATACCCAATGATGGTTAATATGGCTCCTTCCCTTGATGCCAGACAGCTTTGAAAGGCCACCTAGCTCCTGTGGGGCAAATAGGAAAGCCCTTGTTTGTGATGGACCCACCACACTGAGGTGCAGCTTCTCTGTCCAGTCCTCCTCCTTTCATGCCCGTGCTGGCATTGATCCTGAGACCACCTGACTATAAATCCTGTCTCAGGCGGGATTCCTTGGGAGCCCCACCTAAGGCAGTTTTCCTTCAGAGCTGCTGTCACTCTGTGACCTTAGCAAATGTATTTATGAATTTGCCAGTTGGCTGTCCGCCCTCCTTCCTGTGGGGTTGTAGGCTTCACGCAGGAAGAGGATTTATTCTGTTGTCACTGAGTCTTCAGCACCTGGAAGCTCAGTCAGTGCTTGCTGAGCAAGTGGCTGAAGAGGATGATGATGTTCTCCCAAAGACACAACGCAGTGTGCAGTGAGGCTGGGAGAAGGGCACAGGAAGCTGCGGGCCTCCCAGGAAAGTGAAGTAAACCAATAGGGAGTTCTGGGAAAGGCTTTGGAGAAGGGGCCCCAAGGGGCTGGGGCTCTGAGGAAGAGGATCTCCAGAGAGGGAGGTGTGGTGGAGAATGTGGCTGAGTGAGAGCCGAGGCTGGAGCAAGCTCAGGAAGTGGTCGGGGTGTCCTCGGGCTGGTCCCCAGGGACAGGGGGGCTGAGGTGATATGGACTGGCTGAGACTGTTGTTCCAGGCTCCCAGCATGTGCCACAGATAGGGCCCCAGGTGGGTTCTAATTCTGTGCCTGCACCTCCTGTTCAGCTCCAGCTGGTGTTTCCCTGAGAGCTGGGAATGACCCACAGTGAGGCCCTGGTGGCTGAAAGGGACCCAGTAGCTTTGGGGTTTGTTGTTGTTGTTGTTTTCTTTTTTTAAAGAATGTAAACTGTAGAGGTTGGTTTTTCAATTCTGAATTCTAAAGGAGAAAAGATGCCTGACCCTTAGAGCCATGAAGTTCCCCCAACATCATTGGGCACCAGGACAGAAAAGCACATTTCCAGGAATGAGCATTGCACATCTGAAGAGTCTAGAATGTTCCTGGCTTGTCTAAGGAAACTGCCTTATCAGAGGAGCGTGTGGGTGATAGAGTGGGAATGACTGGCATAAGTGTTTCTCCTTTGTGCAGGGGAAAGAAAAGCAAAGGTATCCCCTTCTGCATATAAGAGACCCAACACTGTCTACTGAGAAGGTAGTGACAACCCTGCTTCCCTGCCCAGGAGCTGAAATCTCACAGTTCGTAGGGTAGAAAGGATGCCCCTTTCGTCACGGGTTTATTCCAAAGCAAGCAGAGAAAAGTTAAAATAATTACCTGTGAACGACTGTCTATGTTTCTTTCACCTAATTGGGTAATCTGCCCAGGTGTTTAGCACCACGTCCTCCATGCTTTAATTGGGAAAAGTCAAGGACAGACACTAATTAACATCCTTAATCCAAACCAGAGGTCTAATGATATTAACCACAAGTCACGACCACCACTGGGAACCTTTATTCTGAACCATTTCAAAGTGGAGGAGGACAGGAAGAAAAAGTATTTCTGAGGTTTTACAATACTCATTCCAGCGCCTAAGTCCAGGAGACTTTGACCCACTCTGCCCAAGAAACTGAAAGAATCGTGAGCAACTACGTGGTAGTAAAGAATTGTAAGTGAAGGAGCACTCCCTCGATGCACCTTCTGTGAGCAAGCAACCATTAAACACCATCCTGAAGTCAGTGACAGGCGGGCTTCCCAGGCTCGTCCTCTCTCCTCTCCTGAGGTCTCCTCCACAAGAATCTGGAACTCTCAAAGGGCAAACAGATTTGATGACCTGACAGCTTTTCTAAAATCTCCTCTTGATTCATTCCAGTTTTTCTTTCCAAGAGGGAAAAAAAAATGAACAAATTCCATAAGAAAAATCCATCATTCTCAGGCGGCTAATGGACCACGGGGTTTATAAAACCAACAGGCGGCTTTTATTACGGGCCTTTTCTATTTGCAACTTTAGTTCTTTTCCAAAATTTTTCATTTATTTACAAGAAGGGGTAGTTAGAAAACACAGATGGAAACAGAGCCCGTGGTTTTGATTTGCTGTTATGTTTATTATGGAACATAAAATGACATTCAAATAATTTTAGATTGCTAGCACTCTGATGTTTGAAGCCATTAACTAGGTAAAAGTAAAATAGGATGAAAAGCTCAATTTAGGATCAGGCTAAAGACAAAAGGATGAGGAAACTCCCACACACACCCATCCTAATTTGCTGTAATGGAGTGCATTTTTCTGTCCTGTTTTCTCTCCCATGATGAGGAATTTTGTTATGTTGCTAACCAAATCCCTCCAGGTAAGCGCCAGCTAACGAAAACTTGGGCCCCATCAGGAAAAGAATCATGAACTGTCATTTCAAGCTCTGATTCTCCTCTGATTTCCTATTCCTGATTCCTTACCTTCAGTATGTCTCAATTCCCAGCCTCCCAAAATCATGACCAAAAAAATTTTTATGAAAAGGAAAAAAAAAAAACTTCAAAGAATAAAATCCATCAATTTGCAGAAATCAGTATCTTACATAATTACATAATTTCAGAAATTAAAAGAGAGAAAAAAGATTCTCACTACCTTTCCCTCTAGGATATAAACCGTCTCTGCCTCGTGAGAACATACCTGTGTCCCCAGCATCGGCCCTCGAGAGGTTGCGACTTAGAAACCAGCGTGTAAATAAAATCTGTGTATTTGGTAGTGCTTCTAGCAGCTGCTTTGGGAGCTTCTGCTGGTTCATGTATTTGTTTTTTCATATTCTCTTTGTTTGACACATGCTAGGTTTTTCCTAGCATGCTAGCAAACATTGCTCACATTCAAGGGTTAAAATTATGGGGTCATTATTGGGCTATTCCCGAGGAACAGGCAAAAGAGACCCACGGCAGACTCACCGCAGCTGTTAGGAGCCCATTGCCAGTCACAAGGGAGTTTGCTTATTTCTATATCACAATCTCCCACCTTGATAAAAGAGAAAAACACACACCCATTTCATCTGAACTGTGTACTAAGAATAATTGCCACCAATATTGATTGGCCCTTGGGGACTTGGCTGAATTTAAAAATTGCAGACTGTGAAATCCCAGCAGATTGATCCTCACTGAGATTGCTGCTTATTTGTGACATGTTCCTATGTCTAAACTTATCTGTGAAAACTGTGAAATTAATATCCTCATGTTGAGTACAATATGGTAACGTGCCCTGCCGAAACGCATGGCTATTTTTGTTCTTATTGTTTTAATACTGGTTCCTGTCCGTACCCCCTTGTAATTTTTTTTTTTATAATGAAGACTAAGTATCTTTGTTACCTGGGGTCTCATGTTTCTATCATTTTGTAACTATCTGTTTTTGGGGATTGCACAAATGTAGGAGCTTTTGCTACCTATTTAGTTTGTTTTTGACCCGCAGTCCTCTTGGTCGCCCCTGGCTTGGGTGTGAAATTATTGCAGTTGTCTGATAGGTTTCTTCTTATTAGGCAGGTCAGACAGTAGGTGCCAAGGTAAACATTTCCGAAAAAGTGCTTCCACCTAAAACCAGAGGGGGAAGGAAATAACACCAGCCTTAGCTGTTAAATCAGCGTGATTAGTCTCCAAAGTCCAAATATATTAAGGATGGAAATTTCAACTATTTTTTAAATTAATTGCAGTTGAAAAGGAAAATACTGCTCTGTGGGTTTGGGGGGTTTATTTGTTTGTTTTCTTTTTCTCAGTGCTGGGCATCGAACCCTGAGTCTCAAGCATGATGAGCAAGTGTTCTCCCACTGGGCACTGGACTGGATTACACGCCCAAGCCCATCATTCATACGTTCTTAAATCTGCAGAAATGTGCTCTTAACCCGCACAAAAAAAAAAAAAATAGATGTGACTCCGACAATGAAAACATCAGGGAATCAGGGATTGTTAGTTAGACATAATTAAAAGTGGCAGAGAACTATTTCAATTCTGTTTTCGGTTGGCCCAGTAGTTCTTTGTTTTATATGTTATTATCAGAGTCCTTGCAAAAATCTCATCTTCCTTCCTCTCCATTCCAGTTTCATCCTTCCTCGTAATAAATTAAATGATAGTTTTAAAGGAAACTGGGCAATATCACTGAAAAAAAATAAAGGCATATTTAGAAAAAAGAACTGGAAAGATATACACTAAAATCCACAAGAATTCTCTCTGGTATCATTATCCATAATTTTTATTTTCCTTTTTTTTTTTGTTCATTTCTACAGCCTAAGTTTTCTATGATGTAAACTGTTGACTTTGGCAATAAGAAATCAAGTGTTTTTTTTTTAATGACTATTCTAAATAAGTGGCATACCTTCTATATTTCATGTGCAAATTATATATTATTTCACTTATATTTTAATGTCAAAACTATATAAACAAAAAATTAATATAACCATCAATATTCATCCTTAAATTTTATATTTAAATAATTTACTTTGGTATTCAATTTTTTCAACTTCATTCTGATATTTTCCAAAGAAAAATTTAAATGTGGCTGGTTGGTTTCATTTCCACGTTAGCAGTAGGTTTTCTTACTTTTCATGCTAATTGAGCATTTCACTTTATTATGATCATCTGAGGTTTCTAACACAGGGTGCCATTTTTCCAAACACAAATCATAACTAATGAGTAGAAAACCCTGCAGAATATTAAAAATGCAAATGTAACATATAAACACTCACTTACACACTACAATTTATTTCATTATCCCAATATTTGAAAATAGTTTTTAACCTTCCAATCCTGCCATTCCAACAAATGTGCTTCTTCCAGACTACCAGACTAGAGAACAATGGAAAAGTGGCTAAAATCTTCTTTAAATTTCTGACAGCCACAAATTAGTTTTAAAATAGAAATTTAATGTATTTTAAAATAGTACCAGGGGTTGAACTCAGGGTCATTTAACCACTAAGCCACATCATCAGCTCCTTCTATTTATTTTATTTTATTATTTTTTTTTATTTTGAGACAGGGTCTTGCTAAGTCACTTAGGCCTCACTAAGTTGCTGAGGCTGGTTTTGAACTTGCCATCCTCCTGCCCCTGCCTCCCAGAGTTCCTGGAATTTCAGGCGTGCACCACCACACCCAGTTGGCCTCATTCTTTTTTACTTAACAGATCATAAAAAACAAAGTGTGTTGCTAATTGCATGGGAAAAATTGTTAACCCAAAAGATATACCACAATCAAGTTATTTAAAATTGTTTTGTCTGAAAGCCTATGTACAGCATGATGATTCTGGTTAATGATAATGTATCATAACTTGAAATTTACTGAGAGGCGACACACACACACACACACACACACACACACACACACGGTAACAATGTGAAGTGATGGGTTTTTTCATTGGCTTGATAGTGGTAGCCATTTTGTAGCAAATACATATAGCAAACAGGATTTCCCTGTATCTAAATTTGGAAGTCAATGACTTAACTCTGAGCAGACACACATACATTTCCACAGGCAAGAGGGCCGCACAGCCCACATCAAAAACAGCACATACCTATAACCCAGCTACCTGAGAGATTGAGACCGATGGATTCCAAGTTCAAGGCCAACCTCAGCAACTTAGTGACACCCTATCTCAAAAAATAAAATAAAATAAAAAGGTTCAGAATGCAACTCAGTATAGTAAAGTGCCACTGGGTTCAATCCCCAGTCACAATAACAACAACAACAACAACAACAACAAAAACAAAAGGCATTTGGAAAACAGCAATCCAAATTATATGGAGGTTACCTACAAAATAAATCATAAGTTTCTCTCAATCACAGGATAAAGGAATGATCTACATTGTTCTTCCAGCGTGTGATGTGAAATCCATTCACAGTGCACTGTATGCTGAGAGGAGTTTTTAGGTGTGTTTTATTTGTTAGAAGTGGCTTTTTACAGAGCACTTAGTTTAGGAAATGCTTATCTGACTGTAGAAGACAGGTGCAGGAGAGCAAAAGCCGCGAGTCACCTGTGGAGATGACTCAACAAGGCCACAGATGGCCACCACCTCCCAGGTGCCCCTGCCCAGGGCCCAGCGAACAAGGTGAAGGTTGACTGAGAAAGGAAATGGCAATTCTGCTGAGGCCATATCCCTGCCACTGCCTGGTCCAGAAGCCACTGGTCACAACGGGCTTCACCAGATCAAATACAGGACACTCGGTTAAATTTTAATTTCAGTTAAACCATGATTTTTTTTTAGTATAAATATGTCTTAGATATTGCATTGGACATATTTTAAAAATTATTTCAGAAACCATCAACTCTCATGAGTGTCCCTTAGCTCTGAAAGAAGGCAAGAAATACAGGAATACTTAAAAACCAATTCCGCAAGATGGAGGAAGGGATACTGCTCTCACAGAGGCGAGGGCTACTATTGGGTCAGTATCCCCAGAAAAGCTGTAGCTAGTGCCTAGAACAGAGATAGGAGCCCCACCTGTTTAGGTGACCTTGAATTCTACAGGACAGGCTCCAGTCCCCACTGACCACATCTTGACCACCACCACCAACCAGAGAGCGGAAGCAGTCTCACATTCCCAAGTACACACTACACCCAGAAAGTCAATAAAACTTACTTCTTAAAAAAATTTCTTATTTGTTTTAAGTAGCTATACATGACAGTAAAATGCATTTATGCACTTTGATATACATAGATGGGATATAATTTCCCATTTTTCTGAATGCACATGCTGCAGGATCATATTGGTCATGGAATCACATATATACATACGGTAATAATGTCTGAATAAAACTTACTTTTTAAAGAACTTTGTTCTCAGAGCAGAAACCTTCTAAAAGATGAATTCAGATTCTATATCTGCCTATGGCTTGTACTTGACATACTCTGTCCCTGAGAGGCTCCACTCTTTATGGTAAGGGAAGGGTTAAGGATGGCTGCCTCCAAGTTATTTTCATTACCAGGTTGCTGCACACCAGCACCTTTCAAGACCCCTATGCTGTCTCAATGGTGATCATTTAAGCAGAAAACTCAACTGTTTTAACTTCACTTACATTCCAAGGAAGACGGTATAGAATTAAATTCCATCCACACCAATTATTTTTCTTCTTTCAAATGTTCAAAGGGGGAAAATGAATTTTCCATTAAATCACAGATCTGTATTAAACTTCTCTTTATAATAAAAGCCCAAACAGCTGGAGTTTGACTTGTAGTTGGGTATAATAGACATTTGAAACTAAATAATTTGATTCCTTGGAAATATCACCAGTGTAGGTATCAAGTGATGGCTCATTCTGTTTTCTTTTAAACATTATTAATTTCTTGGTGCCATTTAGGAACAGTAACCCCTTCATGTAGTAAAAATTGCAAAAGATTATAATTCAGGAAGCCCACGTGTAGCCAAGTCTCAGTTGTGAACCTGTGTCGGGACTTTGGGCAAGAATTTTATCACTCAGAATGTGTTTCCTTGCCTAGAAAGCAAGGGGAACCACCCAAATTACTTCATGGAATGAAGTTCCATCATTTCACAGCGATGGCAGCAGCCCCCAGGCCTTTTTATCTTGAGGAAACAGCGCCACCTTCAGGACATCTAACAGCAGACCACAGAGGTGTTTCTTCAAAGCGGGAGCGATTTGCCCTGATCTGGGGTCAACCTTCCTAGGAGATTTGGTCACACACTTTTGGACTCTGCCTACTGGATTAAGATCAGTGTGCGTGGACATGAAGCCAGGTTGAGCTAACTGATCCACAGGGACAGCTGCACGACTTTGACCTAATTATCACAGTCTCCAGCTAGCAGTTTGCCTGTGAAATAATTGCTTATGGAACTCCACAAAGAAGGCAAAAAAGAAAGACGTACACCAAATCGACTGAACAATATAAAGCCATAATGGGCAAAACTCTTCTTCCCCAAGACACTTTCCCTCATGTTCTCGTCTTGGCACAATATCGACTTGGAGGCGTCTCCTGTATATACTTTCATTAAGAAAAATTATACAGCAGACTCTCAAGTAAATATATATATTTCATCCAGCAAATATTTATGGGGTGACCACACTCAGTGCCAGCACAGTGCTAAGTGATCTCACAAGATTACTTCTATTGAATTTTCATAACAACTCCTGTGAGGTGGGGTTTAATATCCCCGCTGGAATCCGCTGATTTAGCCTCCAGGCTTCAACATGCTGACACACAGGAGGACGGGACAGCAACTGCAGTCAGCAGTTTGGAGGCAAAGATAGCTGGAGAACTTCATTTATTTTTGTGAAGTGTGATCTGTGGGTTGAAAAGAACCCTAGCTTTGCCAGCCATCCTTAGTAGCAGCCCCTGGATGGAGTGCTGTATGTGCTGTGATAGAGTATCACTGTCTCTAACTCTGACTTTTCTTACAAATAGAGACATAAAAATAAAAGGGAGACCAGTAGAGTAGAGAAAAGATACCAGGAAGAGGGATGAAGGGAGGGAAAAGAAAATTCTGGGGAACCATATTGGCCAAATTATTTTGTTTATATTGTATACAGGCACAAATATGTAACAATGAATCCCACTATTATGTATAATTATAATGTACCAGTATATGGAAAAAAAACAAATTGAGTAGAGAATATTTAAGATTGCCCCTGTGACAATATCCCATCAATTCTAAGTTCCATAGACTTTCTGGGTTAGGAAAAAGGTAGAGCAAATGCTAGCTCACGGGAATGCATCAGATATAGAAATATCCTTCTTTCCTGTACATCAAAGAGGAGAGACATGGGCAGTATTTCATGCCAGAGTGCCCTGAATCGTGAATCTCACTCTTTTCTATGCCCACATATACTTGGATGCTGCTGCTGAAAAAAGATTGGATTTCTATTCTTTGTATCCCCCACTCCACTTTACAAAACACTGGTACATAAATCCAAAGTTACTAAAAATTTACTGGTATGTTAGAAAAAATATGTAGTTTGCATGCAGAACACAAGAGCTGTCAAGGTGGAGTGATCATACATATTTGAGATAACAGCTGAGTTATTCTAGGGCAGAGCCCAAGTAAGGAGACTGGCTGGGAGGGGGAAGTGCCTGGGACATTAAGATTGTAGGTGGAAGTAGGAAAAGACTCAGATGGAATAAGACACCAGAGTGGGTTGACTGTTTGTGGAAGGACAAGCTAAGAGATGAGATTTGAACCACACAGCAAATGCTAGAAAAAGAAAAAAAATTAATAATATACTATGTAGGCAGGAAATTTCTTAGTCTTAAGCATTTTGTACTCAGAGGAAATGATGTTATTTAAGGCTGAATAATCAGTCAGTTGCAGCTGAGCAAAAGCTGAGGAAGATATGCTTAGCAGTTGTTAACCAGCTTTTGCACATAAGCAGAACTGACAGTGTCAGTCCCGTGGTGTCTCAGAAGCTGAAACAGTACTGAGAAAGAGGAAAAGAAGGGAGACACCCTGGTCATGCCACAGAAAAAAACACCACAGGTGAAATGGTGTGCGAATGTAGAACTGCCTACCTGACACTTGTCTCCAAAAGTATGTGGCGCAGCCAGACCTGACAGCAGCAGCAGCTGAGCTCATCCTGACCAGAACCTGGCACAGCCCTGCTCAACCCCCAGTGATGGTGATGGTTCATGAACGTCCATTGTCACAGGTCAGGGTCATGTTTCCTTCCCACCCTCAGTGGACCATGCTTTACTTTTATTTATTTATTTATTTATTTATATATGACAGCGGAACGCATTACAATTCTTATTACACATATAGAGCACAATTTTTCATATTTCTGGTTGTATACATAGTATATTCACACCAATTCATGTCTTCATACATGTACTTTGGATAATAATGACCATCACATTCCACCATCATTTCTAACCCCATGCCCCCTTCTCTTCCTCTCCCACCCCTCCTGCCCTATCTAGAGTTCATCTGTTCCTCCCATGCTCCATCTCCATACCCCACTATGAATCAGCCTCCTTATATCAAAATTTGTTTTTTTGGGGATTGGCTAACTTCACTTAGCATTATCTTCTCTAACTCCATCCATTTACCTGCAAATGCCATGATTTTATTCTCCTTTATTGCTGACTAATATTTCACTGTGTATATATGCCACATTTTTTTTATCCGTTCATCTATTGAAGGGCATCTAGTTTGGTTCCACTGTTTAGCTATTGTGAATTGTGCTGCTATAAACATTGATGTGACTGTGTCCCTGTAGTATGTTGTTTTTAAGTCCTTTGGGTATACACCAAGGAGAGGGATAGCTGGGTCAAATAGTGGTTCCATTCCCAATTTTCCAAGGATTCTCCATACTGCTTTCCATATTGGATGCATCAATTTGCAGTCCCACCAGCAGTGTATGAGTGTGCCTTTCCCCCCACATCCTTGCCAACACTTATTGTTGTTTGTATGCATAATAGCTGCCATTCTGACTGGAGTGAGATGAAATCTTAGAGTGGTTTTGATTTGCATTTCTCTAACTGCTAGTGATGATGAACATTTTTTCATGTGTTTGTTGATTGACTGTATATCATCTTCTGAGAAATGTCTCTTCAGGTCCTTGGCCCATTTATTGATTGGGTTATTTATTTGTTTGTTTATTTATTTTGGAGTTTAGCTTTTTGAGTTCTTTATATACCCTAGAGATTAGTGCTCTATCTGATGTGTGAGGGTAAAGATTTGCTCCCAAGATGCAGGCTCTCTGTTCACCTCACAGATTATTTATTTTGCTGATAAGAAACTTTTTAGTCTGAGTACATCCCATTTATTGATTCTTGAAGAAACTTTTAGTCTGAGTACATCCCATTTATTGATTCTTGATGTTAATTCTTGCACCACAGGAGTCTTATTATCCCACATGATGGAGATTAGTGCCTACTTTTTGTTCTATTAGACGCAGAGTCTCTGATTCTATTCCTAAGTCCTTGATCCACTTTGAGTTTTGTGCATGGTGAGAGATAGGGGTTTAATTTCATTTTGTTGCCTGTGGATTTCCAGTACTCCCAGCACCATTTGTTTTTTTCTCCAATGCTTGTTCTTGGCTCCTTTATTTAATATAAGATAATTGTAGTTTTGTGGGTTAGTCTCTGTGTCCTCTATTCTGTACCATTGGTCCACCAGTTTGTTTTGGTGCCAGTACCGTGCTGTTTTTGTCACTATTGCTCTGTCGTATAGTTTGAGGTCTGGTATAGCCATGCCACCTCCATGCTTTCTTTTTTACAATTTCTAATCATAGGAGACTAGAACAATGAGAATAATAATAATAATAAAAAAAGATTGTCATCATTGTATTGCGGGTCGCTTCTGTGGTGTCAAGAGCAAGTTCTCAGTACATTGTTTTCTGAAACTGCTTCTTCCTGTTCTTGGAGGAGTCCAGAGGGCTGATGTCCCAGGGAAGTGGGAAACTGGAGATGAGAGAGTACACAGCCCAGTAGGTGGCTGCAGACAATGTGCACAGAAGCGTGTCCCAGTGTTACAATGAGGACTGGATTCTGGCAGAGTACGAGGCGTTCCCATAGGGAGGTCCCTGTGTTCTGGAAGATCAGTTCATTCATCTCCATGTTTGAGTGCACACCTACTATGTATCACATACTGGGCACAGAGCAATGACCGTCAAACCATGATGACAGGTGATCTGATAGATTGAAAGCCAAGGAGGCCTTTGGTTGGACCAAGGGAGGTGACAGTTCATGCAGGGGAACAAGTGATATCTCCTTAAGGGGAAAAGCCAGGCAAATGCTCTACCAGGGAAAGAGATGACCATTCAGGTCACCCTGAATGGAGTGACCATTACAGATAGGCAAACAGGTAAAGATGAAGGTAATCATCTGTAAGGAGCAACTGTTACTGGTTAGAGAGGTGTGACTCCTCCTGGGTGACATGCCTTCGCTTCCTTGAATGAGCAACCCCAGGACCCTCCAGCCCACGAGGTCCCTACATGAATTGGGGAAAGGCATTCTCCCTGGGCTGCTTAGCCCAGGAGTGGACTCAGCAAGCAGAGGGCATCCTTGTTGGATCTGGTCTAACCCTACAGCCCCATGGAGGCCCCAGGAGCCACCCTCTAGCCCTGCTCTAATGGCTCTTGCTGCCTGGGCCATTTACATGGGCTGCTCTGTCTTCCTGAAAGGCTACACCACTGCCCTCCTGCTTCCTGTCCAAGCTTCACCTTAGAGGTGACTGTCACTGGGAAACCATCCCAGTCCCTCACCTGGACGTGGCTCAGCTCTCCATTCTCACACTGGTTTGTCATTCTGTCCATTTCCCTTAATTATACTCAACCCAGTTACAAAGGCTTGTAAAGTTCACTTTCTTCTGCTTGAGAATCTAAGCCCCAAGAAAGCAGGGCCTCTGGCCTCAAGTTCACTGCTGCATCCCCTGCATGGGTGTGCACTGGGGATGCATTCAGCAAATGCTTCTGCAATATGTGAATGGGAGGGTCATTGCCATGGGAAGCCACCTTATCCTCCCAGGGGAGTAGTCTCACCACACTCTTCCCTCTGTGTCTCCTGGACATGCCAGGACAGCCCCGAATTCCAATCCTGGGCCCTGTGCTCAGACTCACTCCTGGAGGCCTAGGTCAGACTCACTCCTCTTTGCCTTCACCCTGACTTCCCTCATGTATCCAGAAGGGGCACTCGTTGCCCTCTTTATAAAAAATTCTCTTCCCACACCATAGGATAGGTTTGGATTGTGTAAAGGCAGTGTGACTACACACGTTTGGAACTCAAAGCTGCCCATGTTTCCATTTCACGTTGTTCTATCACTATTCAGTCATTCAAAAAAAATTACTGGCACTATTCCAGGGACTGTGTATTCTGTTCTCAGAATAGCTTGATAGAAAATAAATTTCTTGGATTGTCCACTGTTTCATAGCAAAGACATGAGGTTGAAATGATGGGAAGTTTAACATTCTAGCTGAAATTCACTAAGCCCTTTCTCCAGATTTGTTTTGTTCTTGGCCTTGGCAACAGGACTTGACCATCAGGAGGAGAGTGAGGACAATAGCAATAACTCACTAGCAAGGAATGTGTGCTAAATACCATAAACCGCAGGAGCACAACAATTCCCTGCTTAGAAAAGATTTGCTTGTGGACTATTTCTAGGAGCAATAGATTAAGCTAAAGAGCTATTGTTTTACGAGAGGTATTAAAAACTATTTTTATAAGGTGATGAACTAACTCTGAGCCATATGACTTTATCACCCACCCTGGTTGATTCTTCCATCCTGGTTGGTACATTGCCCTTTCCCGAATGACCCCCACCCCAGCCATCCCACACTACTCTCTGTTCACTGAGCTCCACCCAAGGTCCACCCCCACCCTTTCCTCAAAGTCCAGCATCCACAAAGTCAATGAGGGACACAGGAGGGAGCCACACCAGTTTCTAGACATACTTATCCCTTGGTAGCTGTGGGTTATGATTTCTGGGACCCTCAAGGATACCAAAACCTTCAGATGCTCAAGTCCCTTGTTTAAAATAACATACTATTTGCATAGAACCTATGCACATACTCCCATATAGTTAAAATCATCTCTAGATTACTTATAATACCTAATATGATGTAAATGATACATCAAAATAGTTGTTATAGTATGTTGGCTTTTGAAATAATGACAAAAGTCTGTACATATTCTGTATAGATGCAATATATTCTCCAAATATTTTTTATCCATGATTGGTTGAATCTTCCAGTGCAGGACCTGAGAAGGGAGACCCAGTTGCATTCTTAATACCTGATTACAGGTGAAGGAGCATACAAAGAATTCACCAAAGAGTCCATATTCCTTATAATACATAAATTCCATAAAGGATTTCGTGAAAGGAATCTAAGTCCTTTGTTCTTTAATGCTGTACTGCTCGCACACGAAGTTCTCGTTTTTTCAAGTCAATGACTCAAAGAACCAGCAGAGGGAGTGATTTCCTAATAGAGGAGCTGTGGACCCCAACAAGATACCATCATGATTTTTCCAGGGTTGCCCTAACACAGTACCACAGACTGGGTGGCTTACAAAACAAAAATGTATTTTCTCACAGTTCTGGAGACTGGAAGTCTGCAATCAAGGTGTCGGCATGATTGGTTTCTTCTGAGACCTCTCTCTTTGTCTTCTCTCTGTGTTCTCATGTGATCATCTCTCTGTGTGTCCATGCCCTGATCTCCTCTTATGAGGCCCCCTAGGGACCTAGTTTCACATTCATTATAGTTTTAAAGGTCCTCTGTTCAAATGCTGTCATATTCTGTGGTACTTGGAGGTTAGGACTTCAACATACGAATAGGGAAGGGGTGGCATATTTCAGCCCATAACAGCTATTCAGGTTTCAACTTTGTCAACCTTTAAAAAGTGTTGGTTCGACTTAAAATGGATTGATGTTATAATGGTGCCAAAGTATCATGCATCAGTAGAAAATGTACTATAAATGTTGAATTTGGGGCATTCTCAGGCCGTCAATGCTCAGTCTGACCCACTGCAGCTCCCAGTCAGCCAGGTGCTCACAAAGGAAAAGCAGCCCACTCTCCACATTGTGCCTGGTGCTAAGCTGGGATGCTAAATAGGTTAGATGCCTTAAATGCATTTTTGATCTACTATATTTTCAACTTACAAATGGGCTTATTGGGGTAAATCAAGGAGTATCTGTATTTCAAAAATATAGATGTTTTCTAAAAATTATATTGCCTACCTTGTTTTGAGTCCCCTAATGATTATGGTTTAAAGTCTGTGCTCATCATCAGATTGGTACACAACGCGGTGTGCTTGGATTGGTGGAAAGGCAGGCCTGGGTCTTGCTTGGGTAGGCCCTGCATGTTCACTCAGCTAAAGACACAGGAGGAAACCAGTGAGGCAGGAAGCATGAATTCTCAGTTCTCTAAATAGGCCAAGAAGTCCCTGAACCACAAAATGGGGAGTTGCAGATGTTATGAGAAGTCAAAAATTCAGTGGTCCGTTTTCAGAATGAAGTATTTAGCCTGAATTGGGATGTGAAGATCCAATCCTAGCCATTTTTAACTCTAGCCCTTCCCTTTGTCAGCCCCAAATTTTAGAATTAGCTAATCGCACAGATTATAAACCCGAGCTCCTCCCATCAGGGAAAGGGGCAGCGCTATGTTAGGGATAAAAACAGGCAGACTGCCCACCCAAGTGCACTTGCTAGCCAGGTTCGGTAGCACACGTTTGTGGCAGAGGTGAGGCTTGCCTTGCCGACCCACTTCTAAGCATGTGTTTGATTTCTTGCAGCACCTCGGTACTTCTAGCAATTTTGGCACCCAACATGGAGCTCCGTCCATCACCTAAGGGTCATGAGGACTCCCTCCTTAGAGGAGATACATCCTGCTGCCTTGTTGTGGCCTCGGAGTAGGGGAGGAAAGTGTGATCCCTGAGGCTGACAACAAACCCCAAATTGAAAGTGGATTGGCCAATGCAGAGAAAGGACCCAAGCAAGCACCACGTGACAGCTAACTCGGAGCACAGATCAAAGGAGGGAAATCTATTCTCAAGCTCAGAAAGAAGTATTTCCTTGGTGGCCAGGCCATCCCAGAAGTTGTGTGAGTCTGACTGAGTCCATTCCAAAATATGAGACCACATCTAAGAGAGTGGGATGGGAGGGTGTGCCCAGGGGGTCTGGGGTGTACAAGAAAACTCCAATAAGGGGGAAGCACAAAGGGGGGAACTTAATTATAGGAATCTACAAAAAAAATGAGGAATAAAAATTCTAGACCTAGGAACAGGGAAAGACAATGAAAAGACCCCATAGGGAAAATAAACAGTGGTGGTGGTGGGAGAAAATCTGCCCCTGTGGAGGACAAGGCTACCTGAACCTTTGATTTCAGTGTCCATCATGCCTGACAGACTACACACCTGATATTTCCAACTTACAGGTCTGCCCTGTGTTTAAGTCATAATATAAAAATTTTTGATAGACCCTATTTTAACTTCTAGAGGTTTAGATCTAATAGAGACTGCAATAAATATCTGTAGCTATTATCTCTTACCTGTGGAGATCTAATACCTGTAAAAAATTACAAGATCTTTGTTTCCTGTGTCATGTATATGTATGCACACCTGTGTATTATATGTTGTGTCTACATATGTGCTTGTGTTTATATATCACGTACATGGTATCAAAATTGGCTTATAGATAAATGAGTACTCATAAATTTAATGAATGGGTCCAAATGCCTTTCAATTAACATGATTTAAATAAAACTTTAACAAAAAGGGTCAATCTAAATGGGTAAGAGTAAGGATGCATTTGAAACTACTAACCCACACATTTTTTTTCTAGGTGGCTAGTCAATCAGAGTGTTGGTTTCCATAAAATGTTTCAAGTGCAACGTCCATGGCTTCTAAGGATTTTTCTTTGGCAGGAATAACTGACTTAAAGTGTTAAGTAGTCTTGTTCAATACCTTGGTTTTCATGGGTAACCTAAGTTAGAAACGGGTAAATTCGATTTAACATAAATGGGATTAATCTTCATAAATGTGTTTGTCAGAAGACACTTCTATTAACTTGCAAAATTAAAGTACTAAAACATCAACTAAGTATAAATTCAGGTACTCTTGGCTTCTTGAATTCCATAAGGTAACATATATTTGATTCCATTACAAATTGGTAAAAAAAAAAAAAAAAAAAGTTCAAGATTGCGTGTTTTGGAGTCTTAACCTAAAAGCAAAGTTGCCAAGTGTTAAAATTCTAACAGGTGTAATTCTATATGTATACAAAAAGCTTCAGCTGTGTTTTGATTAAAGTACTGTCAAAAGAGTGAAGTATTTCATCTTATTTAAAAAGAGTAAGATTTGTTTGAATGAGAGAAGATTGAGCTCCTATGACACAAGGGGGAACCTAAAGAGAGGGTTTTTTTCCACTTACGGCTTCTGGATAAAGGCACTGATCAGAGTCCATGATGAGCAGATATTAAGAAAAGTGTTGGGGCTAATGGTTGGAACCTGTGTTGTACAGGCACTGGGAGGGTACCAAGTCTATTGACTCGGCCTATGGTTGTCTAATTGACTATATCCTGTTAGTTCTCAAATCTAAATTTTTTCTGAAACTTCCATGTGGATCCACCCCAACTTCCATTTTCCCAGATGCTCTGAGACAAAGGAGTTGACTGGAAGCTTTAACCTCGGTGGGTGGCCTTCACATAAAATAATAATAATAATAATAAGTTGATTGGGTTCTGTTACCCTGAGTGCCTGATGATTAACTGTCCTATTTTATTCAGGGGGTAAAAACTGCTAGTCACAAAGGACATAACAAAGGTTTCCAGTGCTATTAGACTATAATCTGGGGACAAAAAAAATGTTCTCCCCTTTTAAGATCTAGTAGGATGTTCAGGGTAGAGTCCAGCCTGTTGCCCACAGAATTAAAACAAATGTCCTCCTGGAGTTCCCATGTATGCAGGTATCTATGTCTTGGTCATACTGATTTCTATATAGGGAGGTCCCTAGCAGTCTCCATATGGTCAATGTGACCTTCATTGGACAAGGAGGAGAAACTGACATAAACCCCTCACAACTAGTTGATGGTGCCTTCATGGTGTATAATGTCTGGGAGGAACAGAAACAAAAGCCAACCTGTGTTTTGTTGGCAGCTTATGCAAAGGGATCTCCAAGGAGGCCTAAAGAAAAAGATGAAAAGGGCCTCCACCATTGAACATCAATATGCCTCGTGTAAGAAAAAGGCCCCAAAGGAGCATCTGGGTACAACTGACAGTGGGGAATCACCTGAAGTTGATGGCATTACGATAATGATAAGGGATGCAGGTCAGGTTAACAATCTCCTATGTGCCAACTCTCTGAATACAAGCTGGGGGATGGGGATTAAGATACAGTTTTGGTTTTTTTTTTGTCTTTGTGTATGCCAGATTGTCCATCCCTCTCCCGGGGTAAAATTTGCTGTGTAAATTAAATGTGCAGGTAACATTCTTACACAAAGTGCAACAGCTTCATTTGCAAATGGGTTGGTCCCAGGAAAGAAAACAGTAGCCTGCTCTGCTGGAGGTCTAGTAAAGTGAGTAAGGTTAATTGGGCCATAGGGACCCTGAGAAAAGTGATCAATATTATCTGAACTGAGATTTTGTTTAAGGAGGGAATAACTTGCCCCAGGAAGAAAAAATACACACACACACACACACACACACACACACACACACACCTTAAAAGTGAGGCATTAATGGGGATCCATTCTCTTCTGACAAAGTTTCAAAACATGAATTGAAGCAGCTTTGCCACACACCCTAAATATATGTGACTAGGGATATGTATACATTTAAAATAGAGGAGCACTTCACCAAGATGGTGTTCACCAAAATAAAGTGGTCTGTAATGTTAATCTCCTTCAGATTTATATAGAAATAGAAAATTTAATTGAGGATTTATTTATGTCATTTAATATTCTGTAACTGGATTAAGGTAACCTGTTATCAAATATATATATATAAAATTTTGTGTTACTTTTTACAATGGACTGGAATTTAAATGTATTTTTTGAAAGATCCTTACTTCTTTAAAGGTTGATAGTGTAAACATGAAAGCATTTTTCCATTTATCCCACAAAGGGAAGTTAGGTGCTTTCTTAGTTTTTGTTTAATTCATGTTTCATATGTAATGTCAAATTGTATTATTTGTCAAGAGTCCTGCCTTACCTGAGATAAGGTTCTGCTTCTCACCCTACTACATGTTAGGATGGTTCCAAAGTAAGCTAAACTTAAGTTCATTTAAAGTTCAAAGGAGAGATTTTTGTTGTAATGATTACTGGGATCTCAAAATAAAGGTTTAGGATTTGGTTTATAGCTATTATATAAATCAAATTGTTTTGCTCATGTTATCTTCATTTTGTATTTTCCTTGTAAAAATGTCTGACTGTTCTCTGGTCATGTTTTGCAGAACCACTGCTTCAAATAGAACAACTGGAATTAATTTGAGACAATAAGCCATCACCTATAGGACAGATAGGATATAAAGCTGACTTCTAGTACTGATACTGACCCTTATTAAACAAAAGGGATTACTATTAATTAAATTATAGCCTTAAAATATGACCCATCCTGCTGATGTTTAAAACCAAACCTGGAGACCAAAGTCAAGGAAATAAAAGAGCTAAGGAAAAATATCCAATATTCTGGCTTTTGACCTCTTAGGTCAGCCAAAACTCAGGGAATACCAGAACTTCTCTAAGGGCCTTGCAACTCTGGTGAGCTCCCAATCAGGAGTATCAAGAGGACCCTAGAAAACAGTAGGCCAACCCGTGCACATTCTGCAAAGAGGAAGGTCATTGGAGAGGGAAATGTCCCTGATGCTTCCAAGAGAAGCCACAAAGGTCAGCAAGACACTGACCCATCCTGGCAGATGGCACCACTGGTAGAATAAAAGCTAAAGGAGCCAAGAGGCTTCTCACAATTTCCAAAAGCGATCCCTGACAACTCTCGGCTAACTCTAACAGTAGATAGGGAAAAGGTCAATTTTGACCAGTTTGGCCTTAAACACCTGGCAAGAAAGTATGACCAAAACCCAGACATACATGGACATTTAAAAGATAAGACAATGGTGTTTTTACTTGAGACATACATTTGTGTCAGTCCTCCTGAAAGTAAGCTAAACTGGGAAGTTATGAAGGAAGGGGTTTTATACCAAAGTGTCTAATAA
Source organism: Spermophilus citellus (assembly GCF_964194105.1). Taxonomy (NCBI): domain Eukaryota; kingdom Metazoa; phylum Chordata; class Mammalia; order Rodentia; family Sciuridae; genus Spermophilus; species Spermophilus citellus. The sequence goes on from NC_138188.1 coordinate 155,030,635, forward strand.
ATATCACAAAAAGCTCTGTCAGAGTCACAAGTTTGTTCTGAGTCAATTTGAAACCTACCAGAGCTTTATTTTATTTACTTATTTATTTATTTATGGTCTGGTTATTATAAACTGCTGCTCAGACTCTCCTGGAGTTTGCAATTCATCATCACTTCTAACCTGGTGACTTGATTTTAATCAATACCTGGAAGGAAGACAAGCTACTACAGAGCTGGAAAGGACCTTACCAAATGTTCCTAATTACAAGGATGGTTATTCAAACTGCTAAAAAGGGGAGACTCATTACCACAGGCAATCTCCACCTCAAAAAGTTAATGTATCTAAGACAGATGGCAGTACAAATGATGAAAATGAAACCAAAACGTATAAAGAGAAAAAGAGAAGGCTTGTGAGAAAGAGATAGGTCACTGGTTCATTTTCAGAATATAGTATTTGGCTTTAATCAGAATGTGAAGATCGAATTGTAGCCATTTCTAACTATAACCCTTTGCCTGCCCCAATTTTAAAATGAGCTAATCACATAGATTGTAGCCCCGAGCTCCTCCTGTCAGAGCAAGGGGCAGTGCTACATTAGATACAAAAACAGGTAGACTGCCAGCCCCAGTGTGCTTGCTAGCCAGGTTCAGCAGCATGCTCTTCTGGAAGAAGTCAAGCTTGCCTTGCAGACCCACTTGAGAGCATGAGTTCAATTTCTTGCAGCACGGGTAGTTCTAACATGTTAAGGGTCTTACCAGATGTCATCAAGCCCAGCCTACAGACTCGCTCCTCCCTGATTCCCCTCTCCTGCCCCAGCTTCATACAATCCAGGGTGTTGCAGTCCTGCTCATGGACCAGCCTGGATGCAGAGGGAATGACCTCCCGGAGGAAGGGACAATTAAGCTGAGTCCAGGAGGGAAAGGAGAACCTGGGTCTTTAGGAGAAGAGAACAGCTTTCATGAGCGCAGTTCCACTGGGAAAAGAGCAGATGAAGCATTTGAGGGCAGAACACTGGTTCAGCAAAGCAGGAGTGGAGATGGGATGAGGAGCTGTGTCAACAGCTGGCCCAGCAGGCGAGATGAGCTGGCTTCAAAGGAGCTGGCTGTATCAATAACTAAGAAAACAGCAAAGAAACCACACAGCACATGAACATGAGTTTCTCAGATCAAGGGTGGGACTGCTCTGTGACGTCAAGGGTCAGCTCCACACTGGGCAGTGCTGGAAAGAGAACATGCACCCAGATTCTTTTTATTTTATAGGAGGGACGCACACAAGGGAAGTTGGATGGAATGTTCTTCACCAAATAAAGCAGAAAATTGGGTTTCAAAGGTGGAGTCTTGCTTTGTGATGACTTGTGGTCAGCAGATTGATTGACATCTTGGCAGGTCACACCCATGTCAGGTGCTGTATGGGATCACAGGCAGAGCGAGAGGAAAGGCACTCTTTCGTTGCACAGCTCAATCAGTGCACAACAGCAGACCAGGCCCCTCATACTCTTAAATGCACACACTCAGCCCACGGATGGCTTGCGACAGAGCTGGATGAGAAGCAGGAAGAAGGCTGCAGCACAAGTGTGGATAAAACAGGGGGCCCAGGACCTGAGGGAGAGTGGTCAGCATTTTATTTGAAGGACTGTGGGAGCCCAAGGAGTTTTGCATAAGAGAGCAAGTTTACATTTAAAAAGCTGGCCTGGTGGCTGTGTGGAAAGTGGGTAGGAGTGTGAGATTTGGGATTTTTCCCCCACATTCAGCTATGACTCACAGGAAGTAAAGCTTACAACATCACAAATACAAACACTTTCTGGGAAATGAAATGCATCCATTGCCATGGTTTGGGAGGGTTCCCAATGCTATGGTTGGTGTTCCCACAAAAGTCCCTGTTTTTAAAACTTGGTCCCCAAAGTCGTGCTATTGGGAGGCAGTGGAATTTTAGGGGTGGGGCCTTGTGGGAAGTCCTTAAGTCCTAGGGATAGGCCTTCAAAGGAAAGTGTGGGCTTGTTCTCTTCCTCTTGCTCATGAAGTAAATGGCTTGCTCTGCCACACATTCCTGCCACCATGTGCCACTCTTACCAGAGGCCCAAAGCAACGGGGTGACTCAATCTTGAACTGGAAATTCCAGAGCCGTGATCCAAAATAAACCTTGACTCTGTAAGTTTTGCCTCAGGTATTTCATTATCATGATGAAAAGTAAACTCATACATCCCTCTTTAAGAGAAAGAATGCAACAATTTAGCATTACAAACAGCAGCTTAGGTTCAGGGCTTTGCAAAAGGGTAGGTCTTAAAGTTTGAGCTTCTTTAGACTCAGGGTAAAGCCACTTCTGATTACAACCCAATACACATGAATCACATACCCCCACACACGTGCATACCACATACAAATGCACAGA